>NC_059215.1:32407242-32707242 GCF_020615455.1 Coregonus clupeaformis | reverse complement strand
CAAAGTACCCCTGGTCCGGTCTGGCCCCACTGGCCGGAGCTGGACTGCACACTGATGGAGCGGATTGCTCTAGCTCCGGCGTAAAACATCTGACCAGTGCCGAACCAGGCACCAGTGGAACAGGCACGGGCCGTGCCGGACTGACGACGCCCACCACTGGCTTGGTGTGGAGAACAGGCGCGGGCCGCGCCGGGCTGACGAAACGCACCACTGACTTGGTGCGGGGAGCAGGAACGGGCCGCGCCGGGCTGACGAAACGCACCACTGACTTGGTGCTAGTGGCAGGAACAGGCCGGACCGTACTGGGAACACACACCACTGGCCCTACGTGGGGATCAGGAACAGGCCGGACCGGACTGGCAACACACGCCAGTACCTCTCGCCGTGCCTCTACATCCTCCTTCCCCCTGGTGACCAGTGACTCCCGTAACCTGGCGGCCTCCTCTGCCAACCCGCTGGACCGCTCTATCGCGGCCTCCTGCTGCCCCGACGTCGTGAGCCCCCCCCCCTAAAAATTTTCTGGGGGTCTCTCCTCCTCGTGGGCCAGGCCTCTATAGTCCTCGCCCAACTCTCGCTCTTCTGCCTCCAACTCCCGCTATTCAGCTCCTCAATAGGCTTGACCCAGTCGAAGCTCTTCCTCCATTGCTCCCAAGTCCACCCTTTCTGCTCCTCACTAGGCTGCTTGGTCCAGTTCTGGTGGGTTTTTCTGTCACGGTCGTCTAAGGAGGACCAAGGCGCAGCGTTGAGGGTGAACATATTTATTTAATGAATGATCACACGATCAAAACAACAGACGAAAACGTGATGTCTACGGTTTATACAACCAAATACGAACAAAAACCCACAACCACAAAGGGAAAGACACAGTTTAAATATGGCTCCCAATCAGAGACACCCAGCACCAGCTGACACTCGTTGCCTCTGATTGGGAGTCACTCAGGCCAACATAGAAATACAAACATAGAACTACACACCCTGGCTCAACATAACAGTGTCCCCAGAGCCAGGGCGTGACAGTTCCATTGTCAATCCACCGGAAATGGATGGTTTTAATCTATATAACAGCAAGGAGACCCCTTTTAAACATCGGATGTGCCTTTCTTAGTAGCCTACTGGAAACCCAGTTTGGATTTAGCTACATTTTAGGTATAAAGCTTTAAGAGAGAGAGGTTTAATGACTTTATATTTAATAGTTTTAGCCCTCCAAACTCATGTAACTTAATTTGGTTTGCCATTCCAAATAAAATGAAATATATTTTGCTCACATGAATTGAAAAAAGATTATCCCGGAGTTGCTATCACACCGTGATACAAGTCAGTACTCGATGTCCATCCATCTCTGACGACGTCGGTCGGGACATGAAGTGGAAATAGGCCACTAGGGGCAACAGTGAGTGCTGTTACCTTTAAGTAGGTTTGGGTTTTGCTAGGGTGTTGTGTAAGCATCTGCCTCTGATTTTAAAGGTTGCATGTTCAAATCCAGCGATAGAAAGTTGTTCTTGATATTTTTGTTTTAAGCCTATCCCAAACTTTAACCCTTACCTTTGGAGTTAATGCCTAAACTTAACCTTAAACACTTCCAAATGTGACATTTGGAACAACTTCGAAATTTGACGTTTGAGAAACGTGGATGAAAGTCTAATTATGATGTGAGACTGTGAGAGCTGGTAGGAATAGGTATGCTAAACAACTGCGATATCACTTCTTTATTTTATTTATTTTATTGTCAGTATTTGTATTCTCCAACATTATATGGGTCTGGGTTGCTGCGTTTTCAGCTTCCATACCCATTCCCAGTTGCTGTGGAGTTAGTGTCAGTATGTGTCCATGCTATGTGCAGTCAACTATTATAATTATATAAAGTAATGATCATTAAGCAGTCCTGTCTAGGGCTGGTTCTGCCTTCTGAGACAGATGAGACACTTAAAGTATACATTGATCATTTGTCTTGTTTTTTTAAGCCAAAGGAAAGATATTGGTTATCCCTCTCAGGGTCAATAACAAGAGAAAAACATCATAAAAAGCACTGTCATCACTTTGTTAATTAAGAATAAAACTAATTTTATTATTTAGTCATTAGGCATCATTATAGTATATTAAAGAGAGAAATTTGTTCAACTCTCCATATAATTCTCAAATGAAATAAATGTAAACAGATGCAAGCCTATAACCACTGGAAGAGATTTGGCGCCGGAGAAGATGGCTGCCGTTTTACAGCCCTCTAACCAATTGTACTATTATGTGTGTTTTTTCGCATTATTTGTAATTTATTCTGTACTCATGTTTCTGCCACCGTCTCTTATGACCAAAAAGAGCTTCTGGATATCTGGACAGTGATTACTCACCTCGTATTGGACGAAGATTTTTTCTACAACGAGCCAGACACGAAGGATATCCTACAGACACCCGACAAGGCCCAAATCCCCATCATTCGCATGAGAAAGAGACGTAGATATCGTGGACGTAGGTCTGGGTGCCTTGTAAGGATCTGATGGCGAGTGAGTAAACTGCCTCTTCCATCAATCCTATTAGCCAATGTTCAATCATTTGAGAAGAAATTGGACGACCTAAGATTACGGTTATCCTACCAACGGGACATACAAAAATGTAATATCTTATGTATCACCGAGTCGTGGCTGAACGACGACAGGGACAACATACAGCTGACGGGATATACGCTACATTGGCAGGATAGAACGGCTGACTTGTAAACAACAGCTGGTGCACAAAATCTAATACTAAGGAAGTATTGAGGTTTTGCTCGCCTGAGGTAGAGTGTCTCATGATAAGCTGTAGACCACACTATTTACCAAGAGAGTTTAAATTGATATTTTTCATAGCTTTCTATTTACCACCACAAACCAATGCTGGCATTAAGATTGCACTCAATGAGCTGTATGAGGCCATAAGTAAACAGGAAAACCCTCATCCAGAGGCAGCGCTCCTAGTGGCCGGGGACTTTAATGCAGGGAAACTTACATCCGTTCTACCTCATTTCTACCAGCATGTTAAATGTGCAACCAGAGGAAAAAAAACTCTAGACCACCTTGACTCCACACACAGAGATGCATACAAAGCTCTCTCTCGCCCTCCATTTGGCAAATCTGACCATAACTCTATCCTCCTGATTCGTCCCCACAGTGACCGTACGTATATACCCCAACCAGAAGCGATGGATTACAGGCAACATCCGCACTGAGATAAAGGGTAGAGCTGCCGCTTTCAAGGAGCGGGACTCTAACCCAGACACTTATAAGAAATCCCGCTATGCCCTCCGACGAACCATCAAACAGGCAAAGAGTCAATACCGGACTAAGATTGAATCGTACTACACCGGCTCTGACACTCGTCAGATGTGGCAGGGCTTGAAAACTATTACAGACTACAAAGGGAAGCACAACCACGAGCTTCCCAGTGACACAAGCCTACCAGATGAGCTAAATCACTTCTATATTCGCTTCGAGGCAAGCAACACTGAAGCATGCATGAGAGCACCAGCTGTTCCGGATGACTATGTGATCACGCTCTCTGTAACCGATGTGAGTAAGACTTTTAAGCAGGTCAACATTCACAAGGCCGCAGGGCCAGACGGATTACTAGGACGTGTAATCTGAGCATGTGCTAACCAACTGGCAAGTGTCTTCATTAACATTTTCAACATGTCCCTGACTGAGTCTGTAATACCAACATGTTTCAAGCAGACCACCATAGTCCCTGTGCCCAAGGACACTAAGATAACCTGCCTAAATGACTACCGACCCGTAGCACTCACGTCTGTAGCCATGAAGTGCTTTGAAAGGCTGGTCATGGCTCACATCAACACCATTATCCCAGAAACCCTAGACCCACTCCAATTTGCATACCGCCCCAACAGATCCACAGATGATGCAATCTCAATTGCACTCCACACTGCCCTTTCCCACCTGGACAAGAGGAACACCTACGTGAGAATGCTGTTCATTGACTACAGCTCAGCGTTCAACACCATAGTGCCCTCAAGGCTCATCACTAAGCTAAGGATCCTGGGACTAAAAACCTCCCTCTGCAACTGGATCCTAGACTTCCTGACGGGCTGCCTACAGGTGGTAAGGGTACGTAACAACACATCTGCCATGCTGATCCTCAACACGGGGGCCCCTCAGGGGTGCGTGCTCAGTCCCCTCCTGTACTCCCTGTTCACCCATGACTGCATGGCCAGGCACGACTCCAACACCATCATTAAGTTTGCTGACGACACAACAGTGGTAGGCCTGATCACCGACAGCGATGAGACAGCCTATAGGGAGGAGGTCAGAGACCTGGCCGTGTGGTGCCAGGATAACAACCTCTCCCTCAACGTGATCAAGATAAAGGAGATGATTGTGGACTACAGGAAAAAAAAGAGGACTGAGCACGCCCCCATTCCATTCGACAGGGCTGTAGTGGAACAGGTTGAGAGCTTCAAGTTCCTTGGTGTCCACATCACCAAATAACTATCATGGTCCAAACACACCAAGACAGTCGTGAAGAGGGCACGACAAAGCCTATTCTCCCTCAGGAGACTGAAAAGATTTGGCATGGGTCCTCAGATCCTCAAAAAGTTCTACAGCTGCACCATCGAGAGCATCCTGACTGGTTACATCACCACCTGGTATGGCAATTGCTCGGCCTCCGACCCCAAGGCACTACAGAGGGTAATGTGTACGGCCCAGTACATCACTGGGGCCAAGCTTCCTGCCATCCAGGACCTCTATACCAGGCGGTGTCAGAGGAAGGCCCTCAAAATTGTCAGACTCCAGCCACCCTAGTCATAGACTGTTCTCTCTGCTACCACACGGCAAGCGGTACCGGAGCGCCAAGTCTAGGACCAAAAGGCTTCTCAACAGCTTCTACCCCCAAGCCATAAGACTACTGAACAGCTAATCATGGCTACCCAGACTATTTGCACTGCCCCCCACCCCCCTCTTTTACGCTGCTGCTACTCTGTTTATTATTTATGCATAGTCACTTTAACTCTACCCACATGTACATATTACCTCAATTACCTCGACTAGCCGGTGCCCCCGCACATTGACTCTGCACCGGTACCCCCCTGTATATAGCCTAACTACTGTTATTTTATTTTATTGCTGCACTTTAGTTATTTGCTTTTATTTTTTTTACTTAACACTCCAACAACAACAAAACTTTCAAAAATGCATTGTTGGTTAAAGGCTTGTAAGTAAGCATTTCACTGTAATGCCTGTTGTATTCGGCGCATGTGGCAAATAAGATTTGATTTGATTTGATTTAAATAGTCTACAGTTTTGTTGTACTGCACGCAATCTCATGTGGGGCAGCTCACTTTGACCCATGGGCGGACAGAGAGGGCAGATCGCTAAGTGCATAATGACTTGTAACATCAATGCAACATCCATCCGCTCTGGGCACCAGTAGAGCCAAAGCGAATGCTTCCATTTATTCACTTGATTTTTCAGAGTTGATCAATTTCTTGTACATTCCACCTTGGGATTCAGTTAGTGAATTAATTTCGATATAATTGTCCAACATAGAGCTGGAAATAATCATTGAAAGGAGCATAATTGTGGGCTTTGCGCACATAGCCTGCTTGTTTGTCTCTCTCTCTTTAATGCTTATTTGTCTCTCTCTCTTTTATGCTTGTTTGTCTCTCTCTCTTTAATGCTTGTTTATCTCTCTCTCTTTAATGTTTGTTTGTCTCTCTCTCTTTAATGCTTGTTTGTCTCTCTCTCTTTAATGCTGGTTTGTCTCTCTCTCTTTAATGCTGGTTTGGTCCTCTGTAGCTCAGCTGGTAGAGCATGGCGCTTGTAACGCCAAGGTAGTGGGTTCAATCCCCGGGACCACCCATACACAAAACAAAAACATTTAAATAATAATAATAATATGTATGCACGCATGACTGTAAGTCGCTTTGGATAAAAGTGTCTGCTAAATGGCATATTATTATTATTATTATAAACTCGGCAGTTGCCCATGTTTCTTCAACATTCATTCAACGAATTCATTAACATTATTCATTATACTTTCTTTGGGACTCAGAATAAAAACAAAAGGATAATTGACACGTGATGATATTGTTGCCCACATTGACAACACATATTTTTCAATTCATATATCAATTTCTCCATTATCATGCCTTAATAGGGCAAAAGTAAATAAAATTAGAAAAAGAATGGAGAGAGCAACGGAAATTAAAGTACTGTGTGCTTACAATTTCAGCGTAATAGACTGTATGACATTTGTTCTCTCACAGTCATTTTTCAAATATGGCCTATTTATATTCTTCCCACCCACTCAGCCATTTTAGCCTATCGGCTGGGGAGCATTCAAAGAGAATTGTCCAGATCATAGCAATCCTCATGTTGTCCGGTTCACCTGTCAGTTTGTTACTTAAAAAAGGTGTCATGGCTATAGCCTACAATATATATTATTGTAATTTAGGCTGCATAGGCTATAGTCATTAAAGCAGCATTTTCCAAACTCATTTTTGGTTGTTGCCCTAGCACTACACATTAGAATAGTAAAAGCTTGATGATGAGTTCGTTATTTGAATCAGCTGTGTAGTGCTAGGGCAAAAACCAAAATGTGGACTGAGTTTGGGAAACGCTGTATTAAAGTATTATTCATTTAGACTGCCTGAGTGGTGCTGTGATTGTCTTTCCAATAGGCGTGTGAAATAAGGCATTAACAACATATACCTTTCTCTTTTGTCTTTGATGTGGTGGGGTGTAATAGTCCATCATTCACCTCATTTCAGTAGTCTAAACACTTCAATAGTCCAGTGCCCCATCTGTCATACATAGTCTCTTGAGATGCTGTCCTGTAGTCTATACAGGTCCTTCATTGCCATTTCCACCGTTCGCCTTGTCCAGCTTATCCAGGAATCGGGTAGCTTCTTTTGCTGATTTCAGTGTGATGTCTCTCTTTTCTTTCATTTGACCTGTAGTTGTGTTGGGTACACCAGAGTGAACTAGATTCATTTTTCCATTAGCTTTTTCTTAATGGGGTCGAATTCTCTGTGTTTCATGTAGTCTCTGCTCATGACGGTGTTGATGTAGATCTGATGGCCCTCATACATCAAAGGTCCTACTCTTGACTTTTGTGCTTGGATAGCCAGTCTTATAACTTTTTTCTTTGTCCCTATATTTAAGGAACTTTGCAATGATGCCCCTTGGTTTGCTGCTGGTGTCCCCTCTCGGGCCGCCTTTTCGATATGCTCGTTCGATTGTGTGAGCCCATGTGAAGATCTCTTAGCCCAGTTTTCCTAGTTGTGGTATTATCTTTTCCAGGAATTCTTCAATTCCGGTTTGTTGTGCTCAGTAATATGATGTCGTTGCTCAGTTGAGTATTGAATACTGTTGCCTTAAGAATGTATCAGGCACGTTGTGCACTTACAGAGGCGTGAGGATTGTATGAGTGAGTTTTCTACGAGTTGTTAACATGTTGATATGAAGTAAAGACGTTCAGTTTAATTGCACAACAAGCCTCCGTGTATTTGTAACACGTTTGTTCAACAGCTTTCGAGAAAATGTATGAAACAAAGATTTGAACGGCGATTGAAGTCCTCCATCCCGCCCCATAATTATGTATTTTTGTTCAGCCATGGTTTTCTGGAGTTTTTCTTGAGTGATTTTCTCCAGGGTTAACCCGGTGTCAGGCCTCCTACACAGTGGCGTCATTAGGCCTGGGTAACCATTTCTTCTTCTTCTTCTTCTTCTTCTTCTTCTTCTTCTTCTTCTTCTTCTTCTTCTTCTTCTTCTTCTTCTTCTTCTTCTTCTTCTTCTTCTTCTTCTTCTTCTTCTTCTTCTTCTTCTTCTTCTTCTTCTTCTTCTTCTTCTTCTTCTTCTTCTTCGTTAAAGTTTCATGGCAGATCACATCTATTGATGTATTGCCGCCACCTACTAAACGGTGTATTGAAACAAAACATATTCCATTGCGGGAAGAGGGGGTGGGGAGGCACCTTAATTGGGGAGGACGGGCTCGTGGTAATGGCTGGAGCGGAATAAGTGAAATGGTATCAAATACATGAAACACACAGTGGCAAATTTTGCATGTAAATCTTTTTGTGGCAAACAAAAAAATTATTTTAGATGCATGCCAGCAAAGACACTACACAACACAACACTAAACAATAAATTAATTGCACTATAACGGTGACAAACGGTACCCACAAACTGTTAGGGCCTACATAAAGCTGTCCCAACAGCAGAGTCCCAACAGCAGTCCCAACACCTTACCACTGCTACACCTGGCTATCAGCAGAGCCTTGTCTGGCAGCGAAACAGTTCATTCAGCCTCATTTACTGCCTTAAAAAAAAACATAGCTGATATGGCTTAAACAAACATGGTTTCTACTGACAACTGAGATGTACAAACTATGGCGTAAGGGGACGACGAGCGGATAAGAGGCAATCCGTAGTTTTGATTAAGCCATTAATGAGTGAGCTAGGACGGACGTAGTCAATACAACTATTTGTTCAGCACTTTTGAAATGTTCAGCGACAGAATTCAGAAAATGGGCCGTTCTTACAGTATTATCCCTGTACACCAAGTCAGAACCGTAGGATAAATAAAGGGGGCATATAAGCAAACAATGAAAGCACTTACAATATTCGATGATTAAATTTCTCTAAAACAGGCTATAGGCTACATATGCACCACCAAGTCAGAACAGTAGGCGAAATTAAGAGGGGGGAAAAGGGACCAAATGTATTTGGGTGAGGCACATGGGCTACTAACAGCTTACTACACAACATACACTTAGTATTACTTTCTTAGCTACAGTATACATATCTCCCTGGCATATTACATCATTTATGCAGCAGCATACAATACATTTTTGGACTCACCTTGTTGTGCTGTGCTTACTTGAACAGGAAGGTGGCGCGGCGGTCCTTCATCAAAGTCTGGCATTCTCTGGATTTATGGTGCTTTCAAGACAATTGGGAACTCTGAAAAACACGAATCATGATGACTTCAGTGCTCTTCAGGTTGGAGCTCTAGAAAGAGGCCCGAGTTCCCGACTTGCAATTCCGAGTTGGGTGACCGTTAAAAACATATTTTCCCAGTCAGAGCTCTTTTTGTTCTGAGTTCCCAGTTGTCCTGAACTCTCTGAAGTCAGATTTCCCAGTTCTGAGTTTACAGTTCTTTTGAGCGCAGCAGAAGTCATGCTGGATTGACAGCAGTGCCAATGTTGAATGTTTATGCTTTTAAGCTTGGAAAAGAGACCCTTAAACCCAGACTTGGAACCACAAACCCACTCAACTGAATAGCAGGCTAGTGATTGCTTTGCAATGCTTGCAGTTAGCCATTAATTCCTTCCAAACCACTCATTGTTGAATTTGCGATGTCCAACTTGTTGTGTAATGTTTATGTTCAATGGCCGATGAGCACCGATACGTTTTATCTATAATTTCTCTTCATTATTTCTCTTCATATGACAAGTATTAAAAAGCATTTGCCAGTAGATTGTCGACTTGATTCATGATGATGACTGCTAGCTAAGATTTTGAAAGTATGATGTTGACATGATCAGTCCAATCAAAGGTACTGTAGATATAACGTGATTTGACATAATTTTATCTGTGACCAATGACCTTGAGCCTTCTTGGATGGGCACTTCTAATGTAACTCTATGGCAGCACCCAAGGGGCTTGAATTTTCGAGCTCTACCCTTAGATTTGGTGGTGACGTAGTGTCCCCATGAGTGACAGAACACTGAGCCAATCACGGTGCAACTAGAGAACATAACCCAATCACAGCGCAACTAGAGAACATTACCAACCCCTACGCTCCATATTTTCCGCTGGCTGCCCCACCACCACACAAAGCACTGAGCTAGGCTGAAACAGCTGCAGAAAGCAAAAAAGAGACCAAGTTTGTATGCTGCTTTATTAACTGAATGATTATTTTTATATTTTTTTACATTGTTTGCAAACTGATATGTGACACATATTAATGTCAAAATAACATTGTTTGCAAACTGATATGTGACACATATTAATATTAAAATAACATGCAAAACAGGAAACCCTAAAAGGTGGGGCTCAAAACAGGTGGGTCTCTGCCCCACTTGCCCTGAATGACGGGTCTCCACTGCAAACACATGGTTTACATTTGTTGGATGCCATTCCATTCGCTCCGTGTCAGCCATTATTATGAGCCGTCCTCCCCTCAGCAGCCTCCACTGCTGTCTAGCAATAATCAACAATCAACTTGACAGAGCTTGAAGAATTCTGTGCAAATATTGTACAATCCAGGTGTGCAAAGCTCTTAGAGACTTACCCAGAAAGACTCACAGCTGTAATCGTTGATTATAACATGTATTGACTCATGGGTGTGAATACTTATGTAAATTAGCAAACACTTCTAAAAACATGTTTTCGCTGTCATTAAGGGGTATTGTGTGTAGATGAGTGAATCAAAACTTTAAATGCTTTGCCCATGGTGAAATTAGCGAAAGCCGGGTGGGGGGGGGGTTTTGCCTCCCCAGAATTCTACAGTATTTCAATAAAATATTTCAAGGACACAATTTCATGTATTTAAGTAGTTATTTGTTGTGGTGTGGACAGTAACATTAACTCTCTCTTAATATTTTATTTTCATGTTCGGTTAACTTAATATAATTTTAAAGTATGCATTAAGGTGTCTGTAATAGAACATGTTTGTCAATAAACGAATGTAGACATGAATAAATGCATTTCTATAGCTTCCAAAATCTTTTTTACAATGAATAAGGAGTACCAAAATGGCTGTGCGGTGGCTTCAAAACAGTGCCCCATTTGAGTCATCTAAGTTTATTACACATCATGGTCTCCTTCCTCTTCTATGAAATCGATTTGCACTGTATTTGCTCTAACAGTCTTGAAGTCATCATGGACATGAATGTGTCAGCGCGTTGTGCTTTGTTTTTATTTCTGTTGGCATTTGTAGATTTGAAAATAGTCTCTGCTGCAGAAACGGGAGGAACATCTACAGGTGAGTTGTGACAATTTGCTGAGTTTTTTTAAGAAGCCTACTACACTTGACTTAGGTGTTATAGCCTACCTATGTGGTTAGAAACACTAGCCTATAATAGTGCATAGGCCCTTTTGCAACCTATTTTGTTGCTACCTTACTAAAAATACAAGCCAGCCATTATGACTTAAAACAATCCAGCCTACACTTGGCAATTGTACGGCCATTTTACGCATACAATGTAATTTTTAAAATAGTTGTTTCAACTAATTATTATTCAGTAACTGGTTCCACAGCCATTTTAAGTTTACTCAACTTTTCGATCAAAGTGTTACCTGAACATATAACATTTTTAATTGTCCAAACTTAGCTCCAACTTGAGAAAACTTATGCAAAAATTCAGTCAACATAAAATGATGTGTTTGTTCAACTTGTCTCATATGTTCTGTAAACTAGAAGTTATTATTTGGGCATCTTAAAGCACTGTTTGTGTGTCTGTGTATAACCAGTTGCACAGACCTTTTTAGTTAACATACAATGTTTGATTGTGAGTGTTCAGAAGGCTGTCATGCATTTTCAAGGGTGGTATTTACATTTACATTTTAGTCATTTAGCAGACGCTCTTATCCAGAGCGACTTACAGTTAGTGAGTGCATACATTATTTTATTTTTTTCACACTGGTATGGGGGAAACATTGATGATGGGGGCCAAATGTCTCCAAAATGATTAATTTGACACTAAATGATTTAGGGTATAGTCTACAATCTTTCCCGAGATGCAAATGCCGACTTATCGTAACCATCTCCACACAAACATGACAGATTTTCAGAAAATGGTTCAGTCTAATTATGTCCATGTTCATGTCTCTTTGTGGAAAGTTGGGTTCCTTGACATGTCTGTTCAAATTGTGTTCCCAAAGCAAAGCCTGGAGTGTGCCCTCGTACACGATGGGGCATGGGGCTATGTGTACATATATGTTCCACTGACAGTGACTGCCCCAATGATGAAAAATGCTGCCACAATGGATGTGACTGCATTGCACCTTACACAGGTAGGTTATGGTCCCAAAGTGACAGATACACCCGTCCATTGCATTAATTATTGCTGCTTTACTCTGGAAACAAGAAAGCTGGAGCTTGTAAAGTACATTTCATACACATTGATCAGTATATTTCACATCCACTCTCTTTAGAGCTGAGACACTCAATTAAGAAGATTTCCAAGAGCCATGCAGGCTTATTGAGTCTATATTAATGACCCTGAGCATTCCAGCCATAGAATTAGAAAGATTCCATGTCATTGTAATAGTAAGACTTCAATGGGAAGAGTCAGTATAGGCTGACAAGTTGCTACCATAAACCTATTTGTAATGATGGGGAAATGTAAGATCGCTAAAGTTCATATTTAGTTTAGAGTGATCAACACAATGTTTAACGTATACTGTTTCTGTACCACACATAATTTCCAGTGTTCTACTTATGAAACTCAAGGTGTGGGTTGATGGTCACTAGACTTGATGCTGAATGTTATGGATTGTTCTCATATCTGTTGATAGTGATTGACGCTAGACTGGAGGTCCAAGTATAAGGACCGAGGACACACTGATTATTCACTGTTGTATTGTATTGATGACATTCTGTGAACACTGTGTGATTCTGTAGCAGCTGACAAAGTAACTGCTTTTTTGTTTTGACTTCCTACAAATGCAAATGTCTATTTATCGTAACCATCTCCATACAAATATGACAGATTTTCAGAAAATGGTTCAGTCTAATTATGTCCATGTTCATGTCTCTTTGTGGAAAGTTGGATTCCTTGACATGTCTGTTCAAATTGTGTTCCCAAAGCAAAGCCTGGAGTGTGCCCTCGTAGACGATGGGGCGTAGGGATGTGTGCAGAGTTATGTTCCACTGACAGTGACTGCCCCAATGATGAAAAATGCTGCCACAATGGATGTGGGCATGACTGCATTGCACCTTACACAGGTAGTTTATTGTCCCAAAGTGACAGATACACTCATCCATTGCATTCATTATTGCTGCATTACTCTGGAAACAAGAAAGCTGGAGCTTGTAAAGTACATTTCATACACATAGATCAGTATATTTCACATACACTCTCTCTAGAGCTGAGACACTAAATTTAGAAGATTTCCAAGAGCCATGCAGGCTTATTGAGTCTATATACTGTATATGACCCTGAGCATTCCAGCCATAGAATTAGAAAGATTCCAAGTCTTTGTAATAGTAAGACTTCAATGGGAAGAGTCAGTATAGGCTGACAAGTTGCTACCATAAACCTATTTGTAATGATGGGGAAATGTAAGATCGCTAAAGTTCATATTTAGTGTAGAGAGATCAACACAATGTTTAACGTATACTGTTTCTGTACCACACATAATTTCCAGTGTTCTACTTATGAAACTCAAGGTGTGGGTTGATGGTCACTAGACTTGATGCTGAATGTTATGGATTGTTCTCATATCTGTTGATAGTGATTGACGCCAGACTGGAGGTCCAAGTATAAGGACCGAGGACACACTGATTATTCACTGTTGTATTGTATTGATGACATTCTGTGAACACTGTGTGATTCTGTAGCAGCTGACAAAGTAACTGCTTTTTTGTTTTGACTTCCTACAAATGCAAATGCCTATTTATCGTAACCATCTACATACAAATATGACAGATTTTCAGAAAATGGTTCAGTCTAATTATGTCCATGTTCATGTCTCTTTGTGGAAAGTTGGATTCCTTGACATGTCTGCTCAAATTGTATTCCCAAAGCAAAGCCTGGAGTGTGCCCTCGTAGACGTTGGGGCATAGGGATATGTGTAGAGTTATGTTCCAATGACAGTGACTGCCCCAATGATGAAAAATGCTGCTTCAACGGATGTGGGCATGTCTGCATTGCATCTACACAGGTAGGATATGGACACAAAGTGACAAATACAGACATCCATTGCATCCATTATTTCTGCATTACTCTGGAAACAAGAAAGCTGGAGCTAGTAATGTACATTTCATGCATATAGATGGATATATTTCACATACACTCTCTTTAGCGCTGTGACACTAAATCATATCCCGTTCAAAGGCACTTCAATCTTTTGTCTTGCCCATTCACGCTCTGAATGGCACACATACACAATCCATGTCTCAATTGTCTCAACACTTAAAAATCCTTCTTTAACCTGTCTCCTCCCCTTCATCTACACTGATTGAAGTGGATTTAACCAGTTACATCAATAAGGGATCATAGCTTTCACCTGGATTCACCTGGTCAGTCTATGTCATGGAATGAGCAGGTGTTCATAATGTTTTGTACACTCAGTGTATAACACATTGTGGTTGATAAGGTGATGCAAATGCATATTTCAGGGAAAGGGAATTTGGGAATATATAATAATAATATAATATGCCATTTAGCAGACACTTTTATCCAAAGCGACTTCCTGTCATGTGTGCATACATTTTTACGTATGGGTGGTCCCGGGGATCGAACCCACTACCCTGGCGTTACAAGTGCCATGCTCTACCAATTGAGCTACAGAGGGATAGCAACAAATGCTACTTACTATACAGCAATTCACAGAACATTAAGATGACAATTTGTCAAGGGCCACCAACAAGATTCCAACTCATTGTAATAGTAAGACTTCAATGGAAAGAGTCAGTGTACGGATTATTTCCAGAGTTCTACTTGTGACACTCAAGGTGTGGGTTGATGGTCACTAGACTTGATGCTGAATGTCATGGATTGTTCTCATATCTGTTGATAGTGATTGACGCCAGACTGGAGGTACAAGGGCCGAGGACACACTGATTATTCACTGTTGTATTGTATTGATGACATTCTGTGAACACTGTGTGACTCTGTAGCAGCTGACAAAGTCACTGCATGTTTGTTTTGACTTCCTACAAGCCTCTAGAGCTGGAGTTTACAGAACATTTGGTGCTGTCTGATTAGAATATAAAGGGCCTGTCTCCAAGAAGCCAGTTAGACATTTTCTCTGTTTTTGTCCTGGAAGTGTCTCCCTGTTGCAACTTGTAATAAACATTAATGAAAAATTATTATTATTAACCCATCCACGTCTTCGAAGGACACATATCTTTTTTGGTTTTTACAGCTTTTCTGCTACATATACATACATTTTACATATACATTTTACATACATTTTACTTTTATATGGATAGATTTATTATGGATAGATTTGATTGACTTAATCTGCTACTGCTTTTCTCGTTTGTTTACCTAGAAATTCCTATTACACCTATGTTTCTACGGTGTAACTGACCGCTTTTTCTCTGTTACCATAGTGAAGCCCGGTCGCTGTGCCCTGCCCAAGGGGACCTAGATGTGTGCCGAGTACTGTTACCAAGATGGCCATTGCCCCGGGGAACAGAAGTGTTGCCGGATATTCTGATGCTACGCCTGCAGTGAGCCATTGGAGCTTTATTGAAAATTCTTATTAATTTATAAGAAAATACAAATTATTACATGTAAAATTATGTCTAGGAAAACGAATGATTTTATGCAATAATAAATACGAAAAATGATCAGAGCTTTATGGAAACCAGACAAATTTCGTGGACAGTTTGTGAATTGACAAACACGTGGACTGCTGAATTTGAATAAAACAAGATTTTGAACACCAGTGCTTGTTTTTTTAGGGGTTTCTTTGAGAAAGAAATGCTCATGTGCTCATGTGAATATCCTTGTGAATATCCTTAATTTTTCGTCTTCAGACCAATTCCTATTTTTACACCGGAAGGTGATTATGCAACATTATAATAGAACATTATAATACAGTTGAACACATGCTCTCCTTATGAACCTTCACAATGTTGTGCGTTTTATTTATTGATAAGATCCCAGCTCATAATCCGACTGATCATTGCTCAAAGCAAATTGGTGAGAGCAAGGAAACAAAGACCGAAGCAAATATTTACTATGCGATTACACAATGTAGCTGGCTAGATGACTACAGGAGCGCAAAATATGGCTGAGCTGTTCTCAATGGAAGGGTTCTGAAATATTCTCTCTCGTCAAGGTGTGATCATTAATATATCATAGTCATCCACCTCGTTGGAAACGACTTGGGACACACAAAGGGGACAACCCTGGTGCGTCAGTTGCGAGCTGATTTGGAGGTAGTCCGAATGTTCCCCGGGACAATGGTGGGCTACTCTGACATCAGGCAGTGGAGGAGTTGGCTGTTCCTCCATGACAGGTGCATGTCCCCAATCCACCACTTTGCCATAAATCACTGTGTCCCTGGGCAATACCGTAAGGCAGGGTTTCCCAAACTTTGTCCTGGGGCCCCTCCTGGGTGCACATTTTGGTTTTTGCCCTAGCACTACACAGCTGATGCAAATAATCAAAGCTCGATGATGAGTTTGTTATTTGAATGAGATGTGTAGTACTAGTGAAAAAACCCAAAATGTGCACCCAGTGTTACCCATGGTAACAACCATTCCTGGACCTGACTCCAAAAACAAGCCACTGATGTACCAAAAGAGATGCTCTATTGATTCTGTTTCCTTGTGGCAGTCTGCACAGGGCTGACTGTTCAATGCCCCATATACTGAGCATTCTTTTTGTAGCGAGAATGTTATATAATAGCTTAAATTGAAAAGAACGGATTGATGCTTCAATTGTTACTTTGTATATCACTTCATAAATCTGATGCCATGGTATTGGGATATCGAAAATCTGTTCCCAACTATCTTGAATTTTATGCGGCATAGTTGTCAACCCTCTTGACCATAAGTGAAACTGATACATTTTACGATTTATATTGGTCATTTTAAGACATTTACGATTAATTCATTCCTTTCTCTTTTAAGTAATTGCCTCTTCCATTTTTGTGGCAGAGCTGCGATGAACTGGTTATAATTTTGCATTGAGCATTCATTTCCTTACACCATGATTAATTACTTGTGTGACATAATTTGACCTTTGTTGTTTACAATGTAATTCATAAACATGATACCTTCCTTATACATTCTCTACAAGAAAATCGCTTTTTCCTCCATCAGTACTTTGGAGATTAGCCATATTATTTGCTGTAATATAGCCTACATTCTGCCTCCTCTGGAGGATAACATTTAAATAGTAGCCAACTCTGTATGGCTTCATTTATAAAGGATACAACAGGGTTCCATTGTCAATCCACCGGAAATGAATGGTTTTAATCTATATAAAAGCAAGGAGACCCCTTTCAAACATCGGATGTGCCTTTCTTAGTAGCCTACTGGAAACACAGTTTGGATTTAGCTACATTTTAGGTATAAAGCTTTAAGAGAGAGAGGTTTAATGACTTTATATTTAATAGTTTTAGCCCTCCAAACTCATATAACTTAATTTGGTTTGCCATTCCAAATAAAATGAAATATATTTTGCTCACATGAATTGAACAAATATTATCCTGGAGTTGTTATCACCCCGTGATACAAGCCAGTACTCGATGTCCATCCATCTCTGACGACGTCGGTCGGGACATGAAGTGGAAATAGGCCACTAGGGGCAACAGTGAATGCTGTTACCTTTAAGTAGGTTTGGGTTTTGCTAGGGTGTTGTGTAAGCATCTGCCTCTGATTCTAAAGGTTGCATGTTCGAATCCAGCGATAGAAAGTTGTTCTTGATATTTTTGTTTTAAGCCTATCCCAAACTTTAACCCTTACCTTTGGAGTTAATGCCTAAACTTAACCTTAAACACTTCCAAATGTGACATTTGGAACAACTTCGAAATTTGAAGTTTGAGAAACGTGGATGAAAGTCTAATTCTGATGTGAGACTGTGAGAGCTGGTAGGAATAGATATGTGTAGTGTCGAGAAAACTATGCTGAGATGCTGTGATGACAAGAAATCCGCTGACACTGTCCTCGATTATAATTATTTATTACATTGAAGATTTCAGCGCCAATTTACAGACTTCTGCAGACATCTGGAGAACAACTGGCCCAATCTCTTAATATGTTATTCTCCCCTCCTTTGTCCCAACCAATGTATATATATCCTATGTAACCTGATATGGGTGTTTTCCCCCACAGACCAATCCCAGGACGCCACATAACAGACTTCCTCTGTTTTAGGGTGCCCCTATAGAAATGCTCTCCAGATGCTTCCTCAAGCTGAGTCAACATCCTCTAAGACCCCATCTGCAAACGTCAGCAAAGTCATAAATTGTCTAGATACTACATATTTCCCCCCTTCGAGACTAACTAAGTCTCGAAAACAAAAATAATAGGATTATGACAAATAACAATTTCTCTTATTGAGTAACTTTAGCAATAAACCAAATTTTATGGAGAGTAAACACATTTTTCTATGGAGTGTAAATACATTTCTATGAAATATGAACAAATCTTTATGGAGTGTGAGAGCGAAAAACCTGTCTGGCAGCTTTCTTTCCAAATACAGTGGGGGAAAAAAGTATTTAGTCAGCCACAAATTGTGCAAGTTCTCCCACTTAAAAAGATGAGAGAGGCCTGTAATTTTCATCATAGGTACACGTCAATTATGACAGACAAAATTAGGAAAAAAAATCCAGAAAATCACATTGTAGGATTTTTAATGAATTTATTTGCAAATTATGGTGGAAAATAAGTATTTGGTCAATAACAAAAGTTTCTCAATACTTTGTTATATACCCTTTGTTGGCAATGACACAGGTCAAACGTTTTCTGTAAGTCTTCACAAGGTTTTCACACACTGTTGCTGGTATTTTGGCCCATTCCTCCATGCAGATCTCCTCTAGAGCAGTGATGTTTTGGGGCTGTCGCTGGGCAACACAGACTTTCAACTCCCTCCAAAGATTTTCTATGGGGTTGAGATCTGGAGACTGGCTAGGCCACTCCAGGACCTTGAAATGCTTCTTACGAAGCCACTCCTTCGTTGCCCGGGCGGTGTGTTTGGGATCATTGTCATGCTAAAAGACCCAGACACGTTTCATCTTCAATGCCCTTGCTGATGGAAGGAGGTTTTCACTCAAAATCTCACGATACATGGCCCCATTCATTCTTTCCTTTACACGGATCATTCGTCCTGGTCCCTTTGCAGAAAAACAGCCCCAAAGCATGATGTTTCCACACCCATGCTTCACAGTAGGTATGGTGTTCTTTGGATGCAACTCAGCATTCTTTGTCCTCCAAACACGACGAGTTGAGTTTTTACCATAAAGTTCTATTTTGGTTTCATCTGACCATATGACATTCTCCCAATCCTCTTCTGGATCATCCAAATGCACTCTAGCAAACTTCAGACGGGCCTGGACATGTACTGGCTTAAGCAGGGGGACACGTCTGGCACTGCAGGATTTGAGTCCCTGGCGGCGTAGTGTGTTACTGATGGTAGGCTTTGTTACTTTGGTCCCAGCTCTCTGCAGGTCATTCACTAGGTCCCCCGTGTGGTTCTGGGATTTTTGCTCACCGTTCTTGTGATAATTTTGACCCCACGGGGTGAGATCTTGCGTGGAGCCCCAGATCGAGGGAGATTATCAGTGGTCTTGTATGTCTTCCATTTCCTAATAATTGCTCCCACAGTTGATTTCTTCAAACCAAGCTGCTTACCTATTGCAGATTCAGTCTTCCCAGCCTGGTGCAGGTCTACAATTTTGTTTCTGGTGTCCTTTGACAGCTCTTTTGTCTTGGCCATAGTGGAGTTTGGAGTGTGACTGTTTGAGGTTGTGGACAGGTGTCTTTTATACTGATAACAAGTTCAAACAGGTGCCATTAATACAGGTAACGAGTGGAGGACAGAGGAGCCTCTTAAAGAAGAAGTTACAGGTCTGTGAGAGCCAGAAATCTTGCTTGTTTGTAGGTGACCAAATACTTATTTTCCACAATAATTTGCAAATAAATTCATTAAAAATCCTACAATGTGATTTTCTGGAAAAAACATTCTCAATTTGTCTGTCATAGTTGACGTGTACCTATGATGAAAATTACAGGCCTCTCTCATCTTTTTAAGTGGGAGAACTTGCACAATTGGTGGCTGACTAAATAATTTTTTCCCCCACTGTATCAATCAATCAATCAAGACAGTAAAATTCTCTCACGGCCCCTCGGCCCCAGGCAACCACTTAAGTACTCCAGATCAATTCATAAATCTTTATCAATGCATTTTAAATTATGATGCAATTGAATACACATGAAAGCCTCAGAAAACAAAATACAATCAAATTTGTCCACATTCAGGCTAGTCGACCCATCGGACCCTCCTGTGGATTCTCTCTGTCCCTGCCTAGACCCAATATCCCTAAGCATCAACGAAATAAACAAAAACATCTGAGATCCCCACATGCATCCAACTACAGAAAATATCATTCTTCAAAAATTAATACAGAAAGAATATGACACAGATTATGTATTACACATGCAAATATGTCTATATATCATTGCAGACACTGGAATGTAGTCCACTACACTTATCTCCTCAGCAGTGTCGACTTTCAATGAAACGTCGATGATGGAATCTGAACATTTCCACACCTTCCTTGTTCCACTTCCTCCAGTCCATTCATATTGTCCATGTTTGAGTATTTGAATCCCCTCTACACATACCCCCATATGCTTCTGGAAGAAAAGAAAACACCAAACAGTATCTTTTGCAAAACAACACATGCAAATTAAAACATCAATATTAACAATAATATAAAAATGATATATAAAATGAATCACATTCCATTTCCCCCCTTTGATTCATCACAAAATACTAACTATCACAATAATATGTAAAAATATGTGAAAAATGATCGGATATTCAAAATGGATATCTATCCATCAACACTCCATCCAGTCCCACTTGTGCATCTCCATCTAGATCAGTAACAGTTAACAACTGCATCTGAGTGTTTTTTCCAGGCATCACAACTCCAACCCATCTCAATATCATAGCCTTTGCAAAAGTCAATAACAAAGTACAAAAGCAAAACATCACATACAGCGCTATAAGAGCTGCTACTAAAATCTGAACTGTCACTGCTCCCACTGGGCCTAACTGATCTTGCAACCAAGCCTTCGCTGACCATCCAGCTCCTTCAGATCTACCAAACGCATCCCTTATATTCTTCAATGCATCTATAACACTAGTGATATTATCGGAACTATCGGGAATCAAAGTATAACAATCATCCCCCGTCAAGTTCATAGCCAAACATAAGCCACCTTGTTTTGCTAAAATATACTCAAGAGCCATGTCATGTTTCAACAGCATCAGTCTGTGACTTCTTTGAGTATTTGACAGAAGGTTAAACCCTCTTATCGTTTCATTTGCAAAACCCTGCAAAGTATAGGTAATATTATCAATGTGATCTGCCAAAAATGTTACACCATACTGTCACGCCCTGGCTCTGGGGACTCTAATATGTTGAGCCAGGGTGTGTAAAGTCTATGTGTTTTGTTCTAGGTTTCACATTGTAGTATTTTTTTATTTTTATTTTATTTTTATTTTTTTTATTTCACCTTTATTTAACCAGGTAAGCCAGTTGAGAACAGGTTCTCATTTACAACTGCGACCTGGCCAAGATAAAGCAAAGTAGTGCAATAAAAACAACACAGAGTTACATATGGGGTAAAAAACATAAAGTCAGAAATACAACAGAAAATATATATACAGTGTGTGCAAATGTAGCAAGTTATGGAGGTAAGGCAATAAATAGGCTATAGTGCAGAATAATTACAATAGTATTAACACTGGAATGCTAGATGTGCAAGAGATTATGTGCAAATAGAGATACTGGGGTGCAAAAGAGCAAAATAAATAACAATATAGGGATGAGGTAGTTGGATGGGCTAATTTCAGATGGGCTGTGTACAGGTGCAGTGATCGGTAAGGTGCTCTGACAACTGATGCTTAAAGTTATTGAGGGAGATAAGAGTCTCCAGCTTCAGAGATTTTTGCAATTCGTTCCAGTCATTGGCAGCAGAGAACTGGAAGGAATGGCGGCCAAAGGAGGTGTTGGCTTTGGGAATGACCAGTGAGATATACCTGCTGGAGCGCAGACTACGGGTGGGTGCTGCTATGGTGACCAATGAGCTAAGATAAGGCGGGGATTTGCCTAGCAGTGATTTATAGATGGCCTGGAGCCAGTGGGTTTGACGACGAACATGTAGTGAGGACCAGCCAACAAGAGCGTACAGGTCACAGTGGTGGGTAGTGTATGGGGCTTTGGAGACAAAACGGATGGCACTGTGATAGACTACATCCAATTTGCTGAGTAGAGTGTTGGAGGCTATTTTGTAAATGACATCGCCGAAGTCAAGGATCAGTAGGATAGTCAGTTTTACGAGGGCATGTTTGGCAGCATGAGTGAAGGAGGCTTTGTTGCGAAATAGGAAGCAGATTCTAGATTTAACTTTGGATTGGAGATTCTTTATGTGAGTCTGGAAGTTGAGTTTACAGTCTAACCAGACACCTAGGTATTTGTAGTTGTCCACATACTCTAGGTCAGACCCGTCGAGAGTGGTGATTCTAGTCGGGTGGGCGGGTGCCAGCAGCGTTCGATTGAAAAGCATGCATTTAGTTTTACTAGTGTTTAAGAGCAGTTGAAGGCTACTGAAGGATTGTTGTATGGCATTGAAGCTCGTTTGGAGGTTTGTTAACACAGTGTCCAATGAAGGGCCAGATGTATACAAAATGGTGTCGTCTGCGTAGAGGTGGATCTGAGAGTCACCAGCAGCAAGAGCGACATCATTGATATACACGGAGAAAAGTGTCGGCCCAAGAATTGAACCCTGTGGCACCCCCCATAGAGACTGCCATAGGTCCAGACAACAGGCCCTCCGATTTGACACACTGAACTCTATCTGAGAAGTAGTTGGTGAACCAGGCGAGGCAGTCATTTGAGAAACCAAGGCTATTTAGTCTGCCAATAAGAATGCGGTGGTTGACAGAGTCGAAAGCCTTGGCCAGGTCGATGAAGACGGCTGCACAGTACTGTCTGTTATCAATCGCGGTTATAATATCGTTTAGGACCTTGAGCGTGGCTGAAGTGCACCCGTGACCAGCTCGGAAACCGGATTGCATAGCGGAGAAGGTACGGTGGTATTCGAAATGGTCGATGATCTGTTTGTTAACTTGGCTTTCGAATACTTTCGAAAGGCAGGGCAGGATGGATATTGGTCTGTAGCAGTTTGGATCTAGAGTGTCACCCCCTTTGAAGAGGGGGATGACCGCGGCAGCTTTCCAATCTCTGGGGATCTCAGACGTTATGAAAGAGAGGTTGAACAGACTAGTAATAGGGGTTGCGACAATTTCGGCGGCTAGTTTTAGAAAGAAAGGGTCCAGATTGTCTAGCCCAGCTGATTTGTAGGGGTCCAGATTTTGCAGCGCTTTCAAAACATCAGCTGTCTGAATTTGAGTGAAGGAGAAGCGGGGGGCATGGGCAAGTTGCAGCAGAGGGTGCAGAGTTGGTGGCCGGGTTAGTGGTATCCAGATGGAAAGCATGACGCGCTGTAGCAAACTACTTGTTGAAATTCTCGATTATTGTAGATTTATCGGTGGTGATAGTGTTTCCTAGCCTCAGTGCAGTGGGCAGCTGGGAGGAAGTGCTCTTATTCTCCATGGACTTTACAGTGTCCCAAAACTTTTTGGAGTTAGTGCTACAGGATGCAAATTTCTGTTTGAAAAAGTTAGCCTTTGCTTTCCTGACTGCTTGTGTATATTGGTTCCTAACTTCCCTGAAAAGTTGCATATCGCGGGGCTATTTGATGCTAATGCTGTACGCCACAGGATGTTTTTGTGCTGATCAAGGGCAGTCAAGTCTGAGGAGAACCAGGGGCTATATCGGTTCTTAGTTCTGTATTTTTTGAATGGGGCATGTTTATTTAAGATTGAGAGGAAATTACTTTTAAGGAACAACCAGGCATCCTCTACTGACGGAATGAGATCTATATCCATCCAGGATACCTGGGCCAGGTCAATTAGGAAGGCCTCCTCGCTAAAGTGTTTTTAGGGAGCGTTTGACAGTGATGAGGGGTGGTCGTTTGACCGCGGACCCGTTACGGACGCAGGCAATAAGGCAGTGATCGCTGAGATCCTGGTTGAAGACAGCTGAGGTGTATTTAGAGGGTATGTTAGTCAGGATGATATCTATGAGGGTACCCATGTTTACGGATTTAGGGTTGTACCTGGTAGGTTTGTTGATAATTTGCGTGAGGTTGAGGGCATCTAGCTTGGATTGTAGGATGGCTGGGGTATTAAGCATATCCCAATTTAGGTCACCAAGCAGTACAAACTCTGAGGATAAATGGGGGCAATCAATTCACATATGGTGTCCAGGGCACAGCTGGGGGCTGACGGGGTCTGTAGCAAGCGGCAACAGTGAGAGACTTATTTCTGGAAAGGTGGATTTTTAGAAGTAGAAGCTCAAACTGTTTGGGCACAGACCTGGATAGTATGATAGAGCTCTGCAGGCTATCTCTACAGTAGATTGCAACTCCAACCCCTTTGGCAGTTCTATCTAGACGGAAAATGTTATAGTTGGGGATGGAAATTTCAGAATTTTTGGTGGCCTTCCTGAGCCAGGATTCAGACACTGCTAGAACATCAGGGTTGGCAGAGTGTGCTAACGCAGTGAATAACTCAAACTTAGGAAGTAGACTTCTGATGTTTATGTGCAAGAAACCAAGACTTTTGCGATTACAGAAGTCATCAAATGATAGCGCCTGGGGAGTAGGAGTGATACTGAGGGCTGCAGGGCCTGGGTTAGCCTCTACATCACCAGAGGAACAGAGGAGGACTAGAATAAGGATACGGCTAAAGGCTTTAAGAACTGGTCTTCTAGTGCGTTGGGTACATAGAATAAAGGGGGCAGATTTCCGGGTGTTATAGAAAAGATTCAGGGCATTATGTACAGACAAGGATATGGAAGGATATGAGTAAAGTGGAGGTAAACCTAAGCGTTGGGTAACAATGAAAGAGATAGCATCGCTGGAGGCATCAATTGAGTCGGTCTCCGCGTGTATAGGGGGAGGGGCAAAGGAGCTATCTAAGGCAGGTTTAGCTAGGCTGGGGGTCTACAGTGATATAGTACAATTAGAAATAACCGAAACAACAATAAACTAACCATGTTTGGGCTGAGGCTAAACATAAACAGGATGTAGTACCGTAAAAAGGAACAGTCCAGCAGATATCAGCTGTATAGATGAGTTATCATAAGGTCCGGTGGTGAAGCACTAGTGAGTAAGAGGCCACGGCTAGCGTGAGCTAGCGGGCCAGGGCTAGCAGATGGATGGAATCTTCGTGGTTAACGTCGTAACCACATCAGACGATTTCGTCGGCAGACCAGTCGTGTAGGATCGGCGGGGCTCCGTGTCAACACTAGGTGGTCCCGTCCGGTTGACAGAGAGGTAGATAGCCGGAAGATGGGCCTAGCTCAGGATGATTAGCCAGACCACAGCGTCCGTTTTGTTGTAGCCAGCTGGTAGCGATGAATCCGGAGTTAAAGGTCCAGTGATTCAGTGATTCCGGCGGAAAAACTGATATGTTCTGGGTCGATAACGCGCTGTGCAGACTGGCCGAATATCCGGTGATCAATGTCCAGTGATTAAAATTAATCCCGCGGAAAAAAAATCCAATGTTCTGGGTGAAACACCGCTAGCTGTGGCTAATAGCAAGTAGCTAGTTAGCTGGCTAGCTAGTTTCAACTGGAGATTCTAGATAAAGGTAAGTCAATAATAGAATCCGTTCCACATTGAGTGAGGCGGGTTGCAGGAAAGTATATTTTGTAGAAGGATGAAAAGTCTGATAGGGAAATATGTACGAAAAATACAGAAAAATAGGGTATTTACAGGCTATTTACAGGCTATTTACAGACATACGATAAAAACACAACTGCACTACTTCGCCATCTTGGACACTGTATTGTTGTTCTATGTTGGCCAGTGTGGTTCTCAATCAGAGGCAACGTGATTCAGCTGTTGCTTGTTGTCTCTGATTGAGAACCATACTTTAGCAGCCTGTTTCCCCACAGAGTTTGTGGGATCTTGTTTCTAGTCTGTTGTGTTAAAGCGTGAACTGTCACGTTTTCGTTTTGTTGTTTTTGGTCGTGTCTCTAATAAAGAGTATGTTTGCCTGCAACGCTGCGCCTTGGTCCTCATCTCTGTTCGACGATCGTGACAGAAGATCCCACCAGAACTGGACAAAGCAGCGGGTCGAGGAGCCATCGCCAGGGAAATCCCTAGCGGATATCCAGCGCCTCCTCGACTGGGTCAAGCCGGGTGAGGAAGAGAGGGGCTTGACGTGGAGGCAGAAGGGCGAAAGGCTGGCGAGAAGCATGGAGACCTGGTCCACGGGTACGAGTGAAGCCCATACATTTTTTAGGGGGGGCTAACGCCGTGGACGACGGGGCAGCAGGAGGCCGCCAGGTTACGGGAGTCACTGGTCACCAGGGGGAAGGAGGTTGTAGAGGCACGGCGAGAGGTACTGGCGTGTGTTGCCAGTCCGGTCCGGCCTGTTCCTGATCCCCACGTAGGGCCAGTGGTGTGTGTTCCCAGTACAGTCCGGCCTGTTCCTGCCACTCGCACTAAGTCTACGGTGCGCATCGCCAGCTCGGCCCGGCCTGTTCCTGCTCCCCGCACCAAGTCTGTGGTGCGCGTCGCCAGCCCAGTCCGGCCCATTCCTGCTCCCCGCACCAAGTCAGTGGTGCGTTTCGTCAGCCCTGTCCGGCCCGTTCCTGCTCCCCGCACCAAGTCAGTGGTGCGCGTCGTCAGCCCGGTCCGGCCCATTCCTGCTCCCCGCACCAAGTCAGTGGTGCGTTTCGTCAGCCCAGCTCGGCCCGTTCCTGCTCCCCGCGCCAAGCCAGTGGTGCGCTCGTCAGCCCGGCACGGCGCCGTTCCTGCTCCCCGCACCAAGTCAGTGGTGCGCCCGTCAGCCCGGTCCGGCCCGCTCCTGCTCCCCGCGCCAAGCCAGTGGTGCGTTTCGTCAGCCCGGCTCGGCCCGCTCCTGCTCCCCACACCAAGCCAGTGGTGTGCGTCGTCAGTCCGGCACGGCCCGTGCCTGTTCCACCGGTGGCTGGTCCGGCACCGGTCAGATGCTTCACGCCGGAGCTAGAGCAATCCGCTCCACCAGTGTGCAGTCCAGCTCCGGCCAGCGGGGCCAGACCGGACCAGGGGTACTTTGGGGGGTTGGAGAGGGAGCGGGGATCAGGCCCGGAGCCGGTACCGCCGCCTAAGCGGAGTGCCCACCCGGTCCCTCCCCTGTGGTACTGTCACGCCCTGGCTCTGGGGACTCTAATATGTTGAGCCAGGGTGTGTAAAGTCTATGTGTTTTGTTCTAGGTTTCACATTCTAGTATTGTTGTTCTATGTTGGCCAGTGTGGTTCTCAATCAGAGGCAACGTGATTCAGCTGTTGCTTGTTGTCTCTGATTTAGAACCATACTTTAGCAGCCTGTTTCCCCACAGAGTTTGTGGGATCTTGTTTCTAGTCTGTTGTGATAGAGCGTGAACTGTCACGTTTTCGTTTTGTTGTTTTTGGTCGTGTCTCTAATAAAGAGTATGTTTGCCTGCAACGCTGCGCCTTGGTCCTCATCTCTGTTCGACGATCGTGACACATACCATGGAAAAAGTCAAAGTCCCCACTTCTCTCCTAGACTTATCCTCCAATGGTAGGCTTCCAGACTATGACATTTCTTCATTACCCTTTTCAGAATCAGATTTATCTATGTCCGGTGCTTCCCCTCTTTTAATGGTAAAAACCTCATATGGAAGCTTCAACATCGACATGTAACAATATCCTTTCCATCCATAGGGTAATAATATATATATTCTCTCACCACAAACCCCCAGATGTTTCTCCAAAATTCCCAATAGTACATTACCATGCAAAATCTGATCTTTCACCATCAAAGTCATGCTCTTCTTACTAACTGGAACATAAAAAGTTACATTATATTTCTCATTACTAACCTTATGTTCATGCTTACCCAAAGTCATCATATAATCCTCACAATCTGATATTCCCCTAAACATCCCCTTTCCATCATATGTTTTATTTGAACAAAAACAGCTTTTAGCCCTCACGGGTTTCACCTCCAATGCTTCATGAAGCGCTGTTAACTGATTTTCCTTCCGATCTAACAAATTCACATAGGGTAATTCATTTAACCAAGAACACTTAAATCTAGGCATTAACAAATGCTTCGACAACGACATTATTGTATCTGTTAATGATTGTTGCTGATACAACAGCCATGATAAAGCATAAGATTGACACGTACTTGATAGAGGTTGAGCCACCTTCTCTAAGATTCAACCCCACTCAACATTACGCAAAATAAGTGAGCAATCACTCATAACCCTCTTCCACTTCATATCGTTGTACAAAATATACTTCCTTTGTCTAGATGAAACAGCTTCTACTTCTGGTCCTGATAACAACACTTCTTCGCACTTATATTTCCATTTATCACCACTAGTCTCACTACATTAACTCTCACTCCCAACTCTAATCCCTCACTTTCAAACTGTGGATTATAAAAAAAATACATTTATAATCACCTTGATCCTCCTGCTGGGAATTGTACACAACTCTAATCCCTCAATCTTCATTCTTCTCAATGCAACTGCTCCTAACAGATCTAAACTCCTACCATATCTATCTTCCCACTGAACTCTACATTTCCCTTCACCACTGTTCTCTCTCTTACACTTACATTGAAGCTGAGCTGACTGTCCTAGAGTTACTTCAACCCTAGTTTTCCAAACTTTTTTTTTCTGACTTTTCTCCTATTTTTTCAAAAAACATTTCACTGATTCATCCACAAATTCCTTTCCCACTAATTTGAGGATATTCGATCGGGAAGTCCCCACCTGCTTATGACTTCTTTACACAAAAACTTGGCAAACGATTGAGCATATTTTAGCTTAGTTGGACATCCTATGCACCTCTTGGTGTAGGAATGTAACCAAGAATAACAGTCACACCCCTGCGAACATTATTTGTCAGACAGATTGTGCACCTGCCTATGACATAGTCAACCTGTTCAAGCAAATATGGTTCCCAAAAACCATACTCCTTTGTGATCTTTCTCCTAACCTCCCCCCTTTCAACATTAGCTAACCCATAGCTTCCTAAATCATCAGACCTAATAGGTCTAGAGGCGCTACTATCAACCCCTCATGGTTTCTCCAAAGACAACAATGGACTGCTACTCTAAGGATTTTTTATTGTCTTCAAAACACCTGCTTTCGAAAGTCCTTCAATTTATGGTTAAATCCCTTGGATTGCTTCATCTTTCAATGGATACTGATTCTTCCAAGGAGGTCTTGCTCCTCGTCGAAGTTCAACTTTCACCTCAATTGGGCTGATTTCACAAGTCCAATATCGGTACTATTTTGAGACCACAAACATTCTTGAACTTTTTGCAACATCTTTCATAGGGTCTTAATCCATCTTCACACTGCAAATAGATTAATGTGTCATCCGTACAGCTTATGACTCTCCTTGTCCTTGAGCCAAAATCATTATTTTGAGAAATCGCTGATCTTCACTCCTCCAAATCCCCAAATTCTCTTTCATCAGTACGAAAACAGCTTTCTCTGCTTCTGTCATAATTTCTGCTATTTGCTTCTACTCATAGCCTTCAGAAACCAACAAGGTCACATGTGGCACACTCTTCTCAATCTCCAATTCTTTATCCAGATAATCGTCTATGTTTATCTTCATAGCTGCTCCTTGTGGTCCTAAAATTATTTAACATAAGCTGAGTTGAACTTTCTTTGGTTGATTATTCAACCATTCCTCTGAGTTCGATTGGGCAGCATTCTTGAAAAACTTGAGCTGAGTTGAAATGGATATTCCAGAAGCCTCGCATCTGGCATATTTTCCCCAATGAATTTCTCCCATATCTTAGCCTGCTTCAAAAGATCTTCACTGAGATTTCCAATCCAGAATACTAAAGACGAATCCATCTCTGTCATCATCAACAATTGGTAAACCTTTTCCTTTGGCACTTCTACCAGACAGCCGTCTGGTGTACATCTTATTTTACAGTTCAACTTACACAATGCATCTCTTCCCAACAATGCAATAGGTGTATGTTCTGATACCAGTATGGGTATTGTAATTTTCTAATTTTCATAGCAGAGCTCAATTGGTTCCGTAAGAGGAATCAGCTGTTTCACTCCCTCAAATCCCTGTCCTAATTAGTTGATTGGACATAGTGAGATGTGTAACATCTTCAGGCCGAACACAGATAAAAGCAGTTCCGCTATCCACCATCACTTCCAATGGTCAGTTGTTTATTTTCACCTCAATTGTTGGATATTTTTCCCGGTCCTGATGCTACCAGCTGACACCCCCCTTTCGGATCTTCTCAGCACCCCTAGAATCCTTCCTCCTGGTCCCTATAAGGGTTCACCTGTCCTCCAGATGATCTTGACTTGCCCCTGTATCTTCCTCTGAAATGCCCTCTTGTGTTTCCTTCTGGCCCATTACACTCACAGCAAAGTCACCAACCTGTCCACAATAATAACACACTTCTGAAGATTGCTGGAAGTATGGATTAAATCTTCCTCCTCTTCCTCTTCCTAAGCCTTCTCGTTCTCTTCCTCTCCAATTCTGTGTCTGTCCAGAAACTGTCTATGAATATGAAACAACTGGTACCGCCATTGGTGGCTGGTACAATTGTGGTTGGAACTGGTCCAGTTGAAGCTGTGGCAGTGATTGTTGATTTGGTGCACACTGATTCTGCATAACCAAAGCTTGTTTCTTCTCCTTCTTATTCTCCACCAGTTGTATTTGATTGAGTTTTCTGAGAATTTCTTGGTCCTATTCTTTCTAGTTGTGTTCCTTTTTCCTGTACATATCCACTTGATGGGCTATATGATCTGTATAGACACCTTTTGTCATGCTTCCAAGTCCAACCACCTCTGCCAGTTTGCTCCTTACTGGTGAGGGCAGTCCCATCTGCAGTTTAGCTCTCAAAATTGACTGCTCAATTTGACTCACATCTGGATCATTTCCGGTAATATTTCTCCACACTTGATGAACTCTTGACACATAGGCTCTCAGATTTTCTTGTTGTCCTAGTGGGTCAATCAGAATGTTGTCAGGATGCACATTTGTTGGAAACGTATCTTTCAGTGCCCTCCACAGCCGATTTCTACTTGCAGCCAACAATTCAGGGTCATTCACCGCAGTCCCCACATATCTATCAAGTCAAGCTCTCTGAAAAATTTCTTCCATATCTGGAATCCCAAGGAGATTAGCCAAAAGTCTCTTAATATCTCCTATAGCAGACTGTGTTCCCACCGTAATTTCTTCCAATTTTGATATCCAAGGATATGCTTCATCTTGAAGAGTAGGCAGCTTCTCAAATATATCTGACATATCGGTATTCTGCAAAGGCTTATACTCTAGGTTCTGTCCTCGAATTATCACTGGCATCATCTTCTTACTTGTGCTCTCTTTCCTTGGCCTCAATGTATACTTCTTCTCCAATTCTTGGGATCCTTTTCTCAGCAGATTTTTCTTCTGTATCTTCAGCTTCTTGAGTTGTTCTTCCAGTTCTCTTACGTCTTCTAAATTATTCGCTTTATCCAGGCATGATACGCATCGGTCTATATCTCTTTCTATTTATTTTGTGCTAATCATTGTAGGATAAAATCCTCTTGAATATGAAGCACCTTTAATCTCCAAATCTTTATCGCTGTCTTCATCTTCACTTTCATCAGAACTCGAATATCTTGTATCCTCCTCCTTCAAACATCCATCTCCCCTTCTTTCCACTCTGGCCAACTTCCGTCTGATCACAGGGTCATATCCACCCATGATCTCTTCTGAATCACTCTGATCATCATCATCATCATCATCTTCAAGTTCCATCCTCCTGAACCTCACTCCACCCTTAGTTTCCAGACATCTCGTATTCTACTTACTTTTGGAGTTTGGATTAATCTTTATGGTCGTTTCTGCTTGTCCTCTCTCTATTATTCGTTCATCTTCATCTCTGATGCAATAATCACCCTCCTGAATGATCATTGGAAGCTGAGGATAGACGTCCTTAAACTCTACTTCTTTCTCATAAGGTGGGGGTCTTTTTGCTGAATACATATGTGAGAAAGGTGTATTGACTTCTGCCATTAGTTTTTCTGTCACCTTCACCTCTTTTGCCATTTTCTCTATACCTCTGTTTCTTTTATCGTTGGTATCTTTTATCAGTTTTTGTCCTTCATTTTCAAACAGCTTAAGAACTCCCAGCTCTCTTTGTCTCTTTTCTTTACGTTGTTCCCTTTTTCTTCCCTTCTTTTGCTCTGCCTTATAAATTGACACAAGGACTTTCATTATGTTGATGATGTCAGGGTTAAGAGTCCCTTCCACTGGCCATGGTTGTTCAATGTCAGGCCAACGTTTATTCCATTTTCCAGATAACCTTGCAATACCATTAACTAGAGGATTACTATTTTCTACTACATCAATAGGAGTAATTACTTTCATAGTTTTGATGTCCTTTTTCCCCATTGTAACAACTCTTTTATATTCCTTTATTGTGAATTATTTTATTATTTTAGACTATGTAGCTTATGGTTCCCTCCCTTTTTTTTTTTTTCCCCCAAAATTAATTTATTAATTAATTTATTTATTCATCCATTTATTTATTTATTCATTTTTATTTTATTTTACCAAATGATTGATTAGTGGCAATCTTACCACATCCGATCAGGGAAAGTAAATGAAAGTAGTCAACTTCAGAGCAATCCAAAAAAGAAAGACCTCTAATCCAGCAACACTACAGCACTCACAAACCAATTGCCTAATAAGCACCCAATTACCTTAATTTTACAGAATAATGTCAGTGCTGGATTTCCAACACAACTCTAATCAAACCAACTCATTCACAAAAACTCAAATGTGCAATTCTTTAATTACATCAATTGATCAGTCTGTTGCCAAGTCCTTGTCAAATTGTCACAACATGAAATATGCTAGGCACACAAAATATCCTCTATGGGAAGGTACGTTTTGTAAACAGAACAGTACTAGCCTTGATTTGACTTGATCCGTTGCAGCACACCCTGTCGCGTGACGCACTCGTCAGCACCTCCTCTTTCTCTCTGTCTCCTCCTTATCGTCTCTCATATCACAGAAGAACAAAGAACAGACAAGAATTTAGTCTTTTATGCACTCACTGGGTTATTTCAACCATGCAATACTCCTCTAGTCATACTTATTTTCACACTCGCGCTAAGAAATAAGCAAACAGCTTAACTCAGGAATATTATAAATAGCTCAATAACATTTTATTTTATTTATTTTTAATCCATCAACATATCTCTCATTTATCAATTCAATAGATCTCAATCAAATAGTTTCATCGTTAAGCAACAGCCGATTTAACAAACAGAATACTTTATTTGTGTGTAAGTCTCCCCCTTCTTCTCTGCCTGCATGTCACAGCAGCTCAGTGCAGGCAGGGGAGTGGCATATTTGCTCTACGTAACTCTAAACTCATAAAATCCCACACATGCGTAGTTCATTCACCAGTGCGATTTCAGAGTGAGAAGAGTTCCCAAGCAGCTCTCTCCAAGCTAAACAACAGAAAGTAGACAGACCAGCTGTCCCTCCGTTATTTCCCCCAACACAGACAAACAGTAACACTTAACAGAACTCACAAATCAACACAAAACATAGAACACAAATCCTACTTCGAAGTTTCTTATCTTTACTTATCCTAATCTGCAGATTTATAGTTATTTTCTTAAACACAACAGAGACGTTTTTATTTTTTTCACACACACTCAGGCTCTCTTCCACACACACACACACAATTCAAGAGGCTTGTATCCGTTCCTACGGACCCCCGTTAATTTCAACGCAAACAAATGTAGAAATTTTGAACGGATTCTCATCACACAGCAAATAACAGCAAAGCGCACACGCAAGTTCTTAACGGTGCATTCATTCAACGCACACACATGGACACACGAACTGACCAGTGCCCAAAGTGGTGAGAAAACTCACCCTTATCTGCCGGACTCTGGAGCGAGAGTCAGCTCGGCGCCCATGAATGGAACGCTGAGAAAAGACGCAACACGGCCCAAATACCTCGTCGCCATTAATATAGTGTCGAGAAAACAATGCTGAGACGCTGTGATGACAAGAAATCCGCTGACACTGTCCTCGATTATAATTATTTATTACATTGAAGATTTCAGCGCCAATTTACAGACTTCTGCAGACATCTGGAGAACAACCGGCCCAATCTCTTAATATTTTATTCTCCCCTCCTTTGTCCCAACCAAGGTATATATATCCTATGTAACCTGATATGGGTGTTTTCCCCCACAGACCAATCCCAGGACGCCACATAACAGACTTCCTCTGTTTTAGGTTGCCCCTATAGAAATGCTCTCCAGATGCTTCCTCAAGCTGAGTCAACATCCTCTAAGACCCCATCTGCAAACGTCAGCAAAGTCATAAATTGTCTAGATACTACATATTTCCCCCCCTTCGAGACTAACTAAGTCTCGAAAACAAAAAGAATAGGATTATGACAAATAACAATTTCTCTTATTGAGTAACTTTAGCAATAAACCAAATTTTATGGAGAGTAAACACATTTTTCTATGTAGTGTAAATACATTTCTAAGAAATATGAACAAATCTTTATGGAGTGTGAGAGCGAAAAACCTGTCTGGCAGCTTTCTTTCCAAATACAGTGGGGGAAAAAAGTATTTAGTCAGCCACCAATTGTGCAAGTTCTCCCACTTAAAAAGATGAGAGAGGCCTGTAATTCATCATAGGTACACGTCAACTATGACAGACAAAATTAGGAAAAAAAATCCAGAAAATCACATTGTGGGATTTTTAATGAATTTATTTGCAAATTATGGTGGAAAATAAGTATTTGGTCACCTACAAACAAGCAACATTTCTGGCTCCCACAGACCTGTAACTTCTTCTTTAAGAGGCTCCTCTGTCCTCCACTCGTTACCTGTATTAATGGCACCTGTTTGAACTTGTTATCAGTATAAAAGACACCTGTCTACAACCTCAAACAGTCACACTCCAAACTCCACTATGGCCAAGACCAAAGAGCTGTCAAAGGACACCAGAAACAAAATTGTAGACCTGCACCAGGCTAGGAAGACTGAATCTGCAATAGGTAAGCAGCTTGGTTTGAAGAAATCAACTGTGGGAGCAATTATTAGGAAATGGAAGACATACAAGACCACTGATAATCTCCCTCGATCTGGAGCTCCACGCAAGATCTCACCCCGTGGGGTCAAAATGATCACAAGAACGGTGAGCAAAAATCCCAGAACCACACAGGGGGACCTAGTGAATGACCTGCAGAGAGCTGGGACCAAAGTAACAAAGCCTACCATCAGCAACACACTACGCCGCCAGGGACTCAAATCCTGCAGTGCCAGATGTGTCCCCCTGCTTAAGCCAGTACATGTCCAGGCCCGTCTGAAGTTTGCTAGAGTGCATTTGGATGATCCAGAAGAGGATTGGGAGAATGTCATATGGTCAGATGAAACAAAAATAGAACTTTTTGGTCAAAACTAAACTCGTCGTGTTTGGAGGACAAAGAATGCTCAGTTGCATCCAAAGAACACCATACCTACTGTGAAGCATGGGGGTGGAAACATCATGCTTTGGGGCTGTTTTTCTGCAAAGGGACCAGGACGACTGATCCGTGTAAAGGAAATAATGAATGGGGCCATGTATCGTGAGATTTTGAGTGAAAACCTCCTTCCATCAGCAAGGGCATTGAAGATGAAACGTGGCTGGGTCTTTCAGCATGACAATGATCCCAAACACACCGCCCGGGCAACGAAGGAGTGGCTTCGTGAAGAAGCATTTCAAGGTCCTGGAGTGGCCTAGCCAGTCTCCAGATCTCAACCCCATAGAAAATCTTTGGAGGGAGTTGAAAGTCCGTGTTGCCCAGCGACAGCCCCAAAACATCACTGCTCTAGAGGAGATCTGCATGGAGGAATGGGCCAAAATACCAGCAACAGTGTGTGAAAACCTTGTGAAGACTTACAGAAAACGTTTGACCGGTGTCATTGCCAACAAAGGGTATATAACAAAGTATTGAGAAACTTTTGTTATTGACCAAATACCTATTTTCCACCATAATTTGCAAATAAATTCATTAGAAATCCTACAATGTGATTTTCTGGAAAAAAAAATTAAATACATGTTTGTCTCTCTCTCTCTTTAATGCTTGTTTGTCTCTCTCTCTTTAATGCTGGTTTCTCTCTCTCTCTTTAATGCTTGTTTGTCTTTCTCTGTAATGTTTGTTTGTCTCTCTCTTTAATACTGGTTTGTCTCTCTCTCTTTAATGCTTGTTTGTCTCTCTCTCTCTTTAATGCTTGTTTGTCTATCTCTCTTTAATGCTTGTTTGTCTCTCTCTCTCTTTAATGCTTGTTTGTCTCTCTCTCTTTAATGCTGGTTTGTCTCTCTCTCTTTAATGTTTGTTTGTCTTTCTCTCTTTAATGCTTGTTTGTCTCTCTCTCCTTAATGCTTGTTTGTCTCTCTCTCTTTAATGCTTGTTTGTCTCTCTCTCTTTAATGCTTGTTTGTCTCTCTCTCTTTAATGCTGGTTTGTCTCTCTCTCTCTTTAATGCTTGTTTGTCTCTCTCTTTCTTTAATGCTTGTTTGTCTTCTCTTTTATAAACTCGGCAGTTGCCCATGTTTCTTCAACATTCATTCAACCAATTCATTAACATTATTCATTATACTTTCTATGGGAGAATAAAAACAAAAGGATAATTGACACGTGTTGATATTGTTGCCCACATTGACAACACATATTTTTCAATTAATATATCAATTTCTCCATTATCATGCCTTAATAGGGCAAAAGTAAATACAATTAGAAAAAAGAAGGGAGAAAGCAACGGAAATTAAAGTACTGTGTAGATGACTCCTTGGCTTAGCGACTCCTAGTCTTCCAGGGGTCACGTGTGATTGTCAGGTTACAACCCTTAGCAGCAGCCTCCCCAGAATTCTACAGTATTTCAATAAAATGTTTCAAGGACATAATATCATGTGTTTAAGTATTTATTTGTTGTGGTGGGGACAGTAACATTAACTCTCTCTTAATATTTAATTTTCATGTTCGGTTCACTTAATATAATTTTAAAGTATGCATTATGGTGTCTGTAATAGAACATGTTTGTCAATAAACGAATGTAGACATGAATAAATGCATTTCTATAGCTTCCAAAATATTTTTTACAATGAATAAGGAGTACCAAAATGGCTGTGCCGTGGCTTCAAAACAGTGCCCCATTTGAGTCATCTAAGTGTATTACACATCATGGTCTCCTTCCTCTTCTATGAAATCGATTTGCACTGTATTTGCTCTAACAGTCTTGAAGTCAGCATGGACATGAATATGTTGCCATGAAATGTTGGGGTCATGAGATATTAACCAGGGAAGTCCCAACACCTCTGGATACGCAGGAGAGTCAATTAAATACAACTGTATAGTCTCCTCATGACCCTTCTGCGTTTTCATCTTCAGTGGCGCTGTGACCTCCCTAATTAACCCCGACCCCAAAGGCCGGCTATCTAGGGCATGGATAGGGAAGGGCACATCGACTGCTAATATAGGGATCCCTAACTTATATGAGAAATGGCGATCGATAACATTCCCAGCTGCGCCTGAATCGACTAGCGCCTTATGCTGGGAGTAAGCAGAAACTTCTGGAAACACAACTTGGATACACTTATGACCAACAGAGAGCTCTGGGTGAGTTGGGGCCTTACTCACCGGGAATGACTCATCCGTGCGCTGCCTGCTGCCTCGAATCCGAGGAAACCCTCCCCAGCACCGAACCAACGTGTGTCCTCGGCGGCCACAGTTGGTGCAGGGGACAGCCTCCTTCCTGGCCTCCCTACTACCAGCACCACCGAGCTCCATAGGGCTCGGCTCGGAGGTGCTGGGGGATGGAATGGACGGCCCCAGCGCCGGACGTCCGCGGGTAGCCAACAGGGTATCCAGGCGAATCGACATGTCCACCAGCTGATCGAGGCTGAGGTTGGTGTCCCTGCAGGCCAACTCTCGACGAACGTCCTCTCTTAAGCTACACCTGTAGTGGTCGATGAGGGCCCTCTCATTCCATCCCGAATTGGCAGCCAGAGTCCGGAAGTCCAGTGCGAATTCCTGCGCGCTCCTCCTCCCCTGTCTGAGGTGGAATAGACGCTCACTCGCCGCCTTCTCCTCCGGGGGATGATCGAACACTGCCCTGAAGCGGCGGGTGAACTCCGCATAGTTCACAGTAGCGGCGTCTATCCCTCCCCACTCGGCGTTGGCCCACTCCAGTGCCTTGCCAGACAGACAGGAGATGAGGGCGGACACGCTCTCGTATCCCGAGGGTGCCGGGTGAATGGTTGCCAGGTAAAGTTCCACCTGGAGCAGGAAACCCTGACACCCGGCTGCGGTGCCATCATAAGCCCTCGGGAGCGAGAGCCGATTCCCACTGGACTCCGGATGTGAGACGATAGGCGTAGCCGATGGTGGTGGTATCGTTGGAGGAGGTGTGGGCAAACCTCCTCTCTCCCATCGTCCCAAAGTGTTCATCATGTTCTCCATAGCGGCATCAAGATTTTGGAGCATCGCTGCCTGTTGTAGGACGCGCTCCTCGAGTGATTCGGTCGGTGCCGTCGCTCCTGCTGACTCCATGTTGGTGTGTGATTCTGTCACGACTGTCGGTGAGATGCGGTGAAGAAGTCAGGCGCAGGACACAGAACTCTCGGACACGTACTTTAATCCGATAAGGAACAAAAGAACACAGAAATAACTCCACGCAGGGAGGAAATAACCCGCTCACTAAACTGACATACGTGAAGGGAAAACAATCACACACAATGACCTGATGACACACAGGGGTAATATAAGGGAAACAATCAAACATAATGACGAACAGGTGTAAACAATACAGACAAAACTAAACAAACACCGATAACATCGAACGGCAGTAGCTAGTACTCCAAGGACGACGAACGCCGAAGCCTGCCCGAGCAAGGAGGAGGAGCAGCCTCGGCAGAATCTGTGACAATGAGTCAATTGTTACTTGTACTGTATATCAGTTCATAAATCTGATGCTATGGTATTAGGATATCGAAAATCTGTTCCCAACTATCTTGAATTTTATGAGGCATAGTTGTCAAACCTCTTGACAATAAGTGAAACTGATACATTTTACAATTTACAGTATATTGGTCATTTTAAGTATTTTACCATTAATTCATTCCTTTCTCTTTTAAGTAATTGCCTCTTCCATTTTTGTGGCAGAGCTGCGATTAACTAGTTATAATTTTGTATTGAGCATACATTCGATGTACAAAAACCAAAACGTGCACCCTTTGGGGACCCCAGAACCGAGTTTGGGAAACGCCGCATGAAGGTGTTATTCATTTAGACTGCCTGAGTGGTGCTGTGATTGTATTTTCAGTAGGCATGTGAATGAAGGCATTAACAACATATACCTTTCTCTTTTGTCTTTGATGTGGTGGGGTGTAATAGTCCATCATTCACCTCATTTCAGTAGTCTAAACACTTCAATAGTCCAGTGCCCCATCTGTCATACAAAGTCTCTTGAGACATAATACAAAATACAAAATTCAATCCAACAACCATTCCACTCCTTCAGTCACATTCAAATCACATCCCTACACAGGCTCAGGTGCCTGTGAGGACGGAGCATTCATCGACAGGATTCCTTGTAATGCCTCTGCATTATGGCAAGACTTGAAAATGGCTGTCTAGCAATGATCAACAACCAACTTGAACAGAGCTTGAAGAATTTTCTAAGTAATAATGTGCAAATATTGTACAATCCAGGTGTGCAAAGCTTTTAGAGACTTACTCAGAAAGACTCACAGCTGTAATCACCAAAGGTGATTCTAACATGTATTGACTCAGGGGTGTAAATACTTACAGTACCAGTCAAACGTTTGGACACACATACTCAATCAAGGGTTTTTCGTTATTTTTACTATTTTCTACATTGTAGAATAATAGTGAAGACATCAAAACTATGAAATAACACATATGGAATCATGTAGTAATCAAAATATATTTTATATTTGAGATTCTTCAAAGTAGCCACCCTTTGCCTTGATTACAGCTTGGCATTCTCTCAACCAGCTTCATGAGGAATGCTTTTCCAACAGTCTTGAAGGAGTTCCCACATATGCTGAGCACTTGTTGGCTGCTTTTCCTTCACTCTGTGGTCCAACTCATCCCAAACCATCTCAATTGGGTTGAGGTCGGGTGATTGTGGAGGCCAGGTCATCTGATGCAGCACTCCATCACTCTCCTTCTTGGTAAAATAGCCCTTACACAACCTGGAGTTGTGTTTTGGGTCATTGTCCTGTTGAAAAACAAATGATAGTCCCACTAAGCGCAAACCAGATGGAATGGCGTATCACGCAGAATGCTGTGGTAGCAATGCTGGCTAAGTGTGCATTGAATTTTAAATAAATCACCGACAGTGTCACCAGCAAAGCACCCCCACACCATCACACCTCCTCCTCCACGCGTCACGGTGGGAACCACACGGATCATCCATTCACCTACTCTGCGCCTCACAAAGACACGGCGGTTGGAACCAAAAATCTCTCATTTGGAATCATCAGTCCAAAGGACAGATTTCCACCGGTCTAATGTCCATTGTTGTCCCCTGTAGCTCAGTTGGTAGAGCATGGTGCTTGCAACGCCAGGGTTGTGGGTTCGTTTCCCACGGGGGGCCAGTATGAAAATGTATGCACTCACTAACTGTAAGTAGCTCTGGATAAGAGCGTCATGTAAAATATTTTGTGTTTCTTGGCCCAAGCAAGTCTCTTCTTCTTATTGGTGTCCTTTAGTAGTGGTTTCTTTGCAGCAATTCAACCGTGAAGGCCTGATTCACGCAGTCTCCTCTGAACAGGTGATGTTGAGAAGTGTCTGTTACTTGAACTCTGTGAAGCATTTATTTGGGCTGCAATCTGAGGTGCAGTTAACTCTATTGAACTTATCCTCTGCAGCAGAGGTAACTCTGGGTCTTCCTTTACTGTGGTGGTACACATGAGAGCCAGTTTCATCATAGCGCTTGATGGTTTTTGCAACTGCACTTGAAGAAACTTTCAAAGTTCTTGAGATTTTCCGTATTGACTGACCTTCATGTCTCAAAGTATTGATGGACTGTCGTTTCTATTTACTTATTTGAGCTGTTCTTGCCATAATATGGACTTTGACTTTTACCAAATAGGGCTATCTTCTGTATATCACCCCTACCTTGTCACAACACAACTGATTGGCTCAAACGCATTAAGAAGGAAAGAAATTCCACAAATTAACTTTTAACAAGGCACACCTGTTAATTGAAATGCATTCCAGGTGACTGCCTCATGAAGCTGGTTGAGAGAATGCCAAGAGTGTGCAAAGCTGTCATCAAGGCAAAGGGTGACTACTTTGAAGAATCTCAAAAAAAAAAAAAAAAATTGATTTGTTTAGCATTTTTTGGTTACTACATGATTCCATATGTGTTATTTCATAGTTTTGACATATTCACTATTATTCTACAATGTAGAAAATAGGAAAAATAAAGAAAAACCCTGGAATGAGTAGGTGTGTCCACACTTTTGATTGGTACTGTATGTAAATTAGATATTTCTGTGTTACAGGAGGGGGTCGCAGTTCTGGAGCGACCCACTAGGTGTCATCCTCCGACAATCTTAGGCACCTCCTCACTCACAGTCGGGACTAATCATCATCCTATTGGTGTCACCTGTGTCTATCGGTTCACCTGTGTATTTATGCCCTCACGTCCCTGTGTTCCCTTGCTCAGTTTTCTCTGCTAGTTTCTCTGTGTCCAGCAGTACAACTCAGTGTCTGATCGGAGATCCATGTACAGGTCCTTGAGAAGTGTTCTCCCTGTTTCAGTCTTAGGTTGTATTTCATATTTTGGCTGTCACCCGGTTTTTGGAGACTTATTTGCTCCGCCTTTCTTTTATCGTGATAAGTCCGTTATTTTGTATTTTGGCTTCGGGACCACCAGTAAAGATCCTTGTTTCACCATCTATACCTACTGCCTACTGTGTATCCTGCACCGCACCTGGGTCACACCTCACCCCAACCCTTACATTTCTGTATTTAATTTTCAATAAATTAGCAAACATTTCTAAAAACATGTTTTCACTGTCATTATGGGGTATTGTGTGTAGTTGGGTGAGAAAATACGTTAAATGCTTTGCTGGTGGTGAAATTAGCGAAAGGGGGGTGGGTGGTTTTGATTGAGTTTCCGTTTGCAAGTGTGGAGACTTCACAAACCGAGACTTCACAAAACTCCCAATTTATAACATGTATAGAGAGCAATAGTAATAATGTATTTTTGTAGGCACTAACTCCGCCATGGTTCGTTGAACAAAGTCTATGGGAAAATGAATGGAGTTTCTATAGGGCTTTTGGATAAACGCTGAAAATAAGGTTTGTGGTAAAGACAGGTTTAGGAGATCTTATACGTTTTGTTCTATGAGATCATTTTCATCAGCTTATGTCCGTTTTTGTAAATGTTTAAGCATTTATGTAATTTAAAAAACATAACGCACATAAAGTCTTCATAATTAATAATTGTCATGATAACTGACTGATATTATCTCATAGAACAAAACGTATAAGATCTCATGAACCTGTGTTAACTTCAGACTCTATTCTTTCCCCATTAATTTTGCCAATAGGAATGGCTGAATGAACCAGAGGTAAATCACTTCCGTTTTTTAGGACTACAAGCTGGCGAGCTCTATAGACGCAGAATTTAATCACACAGCTGACCAAATTACGCAAGATTTTAGTTCTGGGTTAACCAAGATTAGACTGCTCTAAGGAGTGACTGCTGCAATCCACACTTTGGCTGTGGTAGAAAAGTCCCTGCCAAGAAAAGCATTTTTGGACTAAAAACGTTATATTACTCAGCATAGTGTTTCTGAATTTACAGATCACAGTATCACAACAGTGTGACCGTTTTGGAATATTGTGTGCTTATTGTTTAACCTTTGATATGTTCTAGGGGCCATTTTGAGACCTTAAGGAGCATCAGGTACTGCTGGAATGTCTACCAATGGCATGTCCATCGTTTTGTGAGAAATTGCACTGGTCACTCAAAACATTTAGAAAGTATTTATAAAGTATAAATAGCCCACACTTTAGATGAGGCCACGCAAAAAGACTTAACTAATGATTAGTAAAGTAGTTTATAAAGACCTATATTAAACATCTTATGTAATCGCCTTATGAATATTATTAAATACTTTACAAGTTGTTTATAAATGTGTGAATAACTAGGTAACTAACATTTACAAATGTGGGAGTAATGATTTAATAAATTATTCATAACATATTTACCAAGCCATTATATATGCTTTATTACGTGGATATATTATAAAGTGCTACCGAATACAGTATTTAATTCTACATGCATAACATTCTGTGAAATAGATCATTTCCGTTGTGGGCCGATCTCAATGTCATGCTGGCAAGGTGATGAGCTGTACACTGGATAATTGGGCCATGCTATGAATTGGTTCCTGGCTGATCTCAGAAGTGTTGGTGGCCCTTGACAAATTGTCAGCTTAATGTTCTGTGAATTGCTGTATAGTAAGTAGTGTATGTTGCTACCCTCTGAAGTCTCAGTCCGATATTCCCAAATTCTCCTCTTCTGACATATGCATTTTATCACTATATGAACCACAACATGTTATATATTTTCTTATTAATCAATAGGCTATCTCCTCTTTAGCTAACCTAAGTTGTCTCTGTCAGTCATATAGAATGTGATGTGTATAGTCCTACAGCGTAATTTGGAGGGAAGTTGAAATACAGCAATTACTTTGTTCATAGAGGTTTACATTATAAAAGTGACAATGTAAGAAAATCCAATGTTGAGCGTTTATCTAGTCCGCCAAATAGTTATCCGGTCTAAGCCACTAGATGTCAGGGTAGTCAAAGGAAAAACGCTTATTCGTCTGCCCAACATAACAATGACAGGTGAGTCAATTATGGGTCATGTGTAGGCCTAAAGACCATCCTAAAGATTAATTATACGTTTTCAACAAAAAAAAATATATTATACAATATATAGGCAACGGACTAAAACCATTTCCCAAAATCAGCCAATCAGCAGTGTGCTATCTCTTTACATACTTTGAAACATTTAGTTTATGAATCATTATGCATTATGGAATGTCACCAGCAGTTCAACAGAAATCCTTTCAGTCATTGAATTACCATCTCATTTGAAGTTCAGTTAGTGTATATTTTAAAACAGTTTCATTGTATATGGCAAATTTTGGCTTGAATGTTAATCATAATAATTTGGTGGGTGCTTATATTTGTCCAATTTCACACATGTACAAGTGTGTATTAATACGCATGTGTGAACGGAAAATATGTTTTTTTGCATATCACAACTCTCCTTGATATACCTTCGGAGAGTGGGGTCACCGACAGGGTCTGCTATTATCAACGGCAATTGAGCAATTAAGGTTAAGGGCCTTGCTCAAGGGCACATCGACAGATTTTAACCTTGTAGGCTTGTGAATTCGATCTAGCGACTTTTCGGTTACTAGCCCAACGCTCTTATAATAATAATAATAATATGCAATAATATCCAAAGCGACTTACAGTCATGCGTGCATACATTTTTGTGTATGGGTGGTCCCGGGGATCGAACCCACTACCTTGGCGTTACAAGCGCCGTGCTCTACCAGCTGAGCTACAGAGGACCACTCTTACCCTTAGGCTACATGACACCTACAGTGGGGAAAAAAAGTATTTAGCCAGCCACCAATTGAGCAAGTTCTCCCACTTAAAAAGATGAGAGAGGCCTGTCATTTTCATCATAGGTACACGTCAACTATGACAGACAAATTGAGAAAAAAAAATCCAGAAAATAGGATTTTTAATGAATTTATTTGCAAATTATGGTGGAAAATAAGTATTTGGTCACCTACAAACAAGCAAGATTTCTGTCTCTCACAGACCTGTAACTTCTTCTTTAAGAGGCTCCTCTGTCCTCCACTCGTTACCTGTATTAATGGCACCTGTTTGAACTTGTTATCAGTATAAAAGACACCTGTCCACAACCTCAAACAGTCACACTCCAAACTCCACTATGGCCAAGACCAAAGAGCTGTCAAAGGACATCAGAAACAAAATTGTAGACCTGCACCAGGCTGGGAAGACTGAATCTGCAATAGGTAAGCAGCTTGGTTTGAAGAAATCAACTGTGGGAGCAATTATTAGGAAATGGAAGACATACAAGACCACTGATAATCTCCCTCGATCTGGGGCTCCATGCAAGATCTCACCCCGTGGGGTCAAAATGATCACAGGAACGGTGAGCAAAAATCCCAGAACAACACGGGGGGACCTAGTGAATGACCTGCAGAGAGCTGGGACCAAAGTTATAAAGCCTACCATCAGTAACACACTACGCCGCCAGGGACTCAAATCCTGCAGTGCAAGACGTGTCCCCCTGCTTAAGCCAGTACATGTCCAGGCCCGTCTGAAGTTTGCTAGAGTGCATTTGGATGATCCAGAAGAGGATTGGGAGAATGTCATATGGTCAGATGAAACCAAAATATAACTTTTTGGTAAAAACTCAACTCGTCGTGTTTGGAGGACAAAGAATGCTGAGTTGCATCCAAAGAACACCATACCTACTGTGAAGCATGGGGGTGGAAACATCATGCTTTGGGGCTGTTTTTCTGCAAAGGGACCAGGACAACTGATCCGTGTAAAGGAAATAATGAATGGGGCCATGTATCGTGAGATTTTGAGTGAAAACCTCCTTCCATCAGCAAGGGCATTGAAGATGAAACGTGGCTGGGTCTTTCAGCATGACAATGATCCCAAACACACCGCCCGGGCAACGAAGGAGTGGCTTCGTAAGAAGCATTTCAAGGTCCTGGAGTGGCCTAGCCAGTCTCCAGATCTCAACCACATAGAAAATCTTTGGAGGGAGTTGAAAGTCCGTGTTGCCCAGCGACAGCCCTAAAACATCACTGCTCTAGAGGAGATCTGCATGGAGGAATGGGCCAAAATACCAGCAACAGTGTGTGAAAACCTTGTGAAGACTTACAGAAAACGTTTGACCTGTGTCATTGCCAACAAAGGGTATATAACAAAGTATTGAGAAACTTTTATTATTGACCAAATACTTATTTTCCACCATAATTTGCAAATAAATTCATTAAAAATCCTACAATGTGATTTTCTGGATTTTCTTCCTCATTTTGTCTGTCATAGTTGACGTGTACCTATGATGAAAATTACAGGCCTCTCTCATCTTTTTAAGTGGGAGAACTTGCACAATTGGTGACTGACTAAATACTTTTTTTCCCCACTGTATGTAAATGTTGGCTGTATGGTTCATGTATTATTAATCAATTTATTATCCAAAACCATACAAATCCTTAGTTGTAGGCTAACAATATTTGCTTTGCTGATTGGTTTGGGGAGGTGTTCCCCTTTTTGTCCAATTACGAATTTGTGTTCTAATTTCTGGAAAATGTTTCTGTCCATTTGGGGCACCCTTTTTGGATCAAGAGCAACCCACATAAAAAGTTCCATATTGCCTCTTTAATAATTGTTATTAGATGTGACCTAAACAAGTGTTCGGATCCGAACTCGGAATGTAATTTCAGGGACATAGGGACCCTGCAGGCATATTGTTCCCCATGCGTTGGGCTCTCCTTTAGGGTGCATTCAGTTCGATTAAACGTTTGCTACGTTGCGTGACGGTTTGTACTGAACGACACGTTTCCCCAAAACGTTCGTCAACGTTCTTGAACAGACTTTGACGTATGTTTGCTCCGTTTGGTGGGTGTGGCTTACTGTGGTATAATAAGGTGTGGTGGCTTGAAGCAATGAGTGACGTTTTTAAAGGGCAGCGGCCATGCTGGCCGTTCATATATATCAGTGATGCTGACAGCGTTCCCCAACCCTGGCCTGAACCCACAACCCAACCCCTCCACGTTTTTCAACTTGTCGTTCAGAACAGCCCCGTTTCCGTTTAATTGAACGATGCACACCGTTTTTTCATGCTGAACGCAGCCCAGATCTCTCGCTTCTATGAAATCTATTTGGACTATTTGCTCCAGCTAGTATAGTCTTGAAGTCAGCATGGAAATGAATTCGTCAGCGCTTTGTGCTTTGGTTATTGTTCTGTTGGCATTTGATTTGAAAATAATCTCTGCTGCAGAAACTAGAGGAAATTCTACAGGTGAGTTGTTCAAATTACTTTGCATTATTTGTCACTATTTGTCATGAAACAAAGTAAGACAATTTGATGAGTTATTTTAAGTAGCCTTTTGACATGTAGGCCTGCCTATGTGATGTGAGACACTAGTGACTAGCTTATATAGGCCTAATTGTGTATAGGCTATTTTGCATCCTATTGTGTTGTTTAAAAAAATACAAGCCAGCCATTATGACTTAAATGTATTGGTTGAAACAATCCAGCCTTTCCCTTGGCCATTTTACGCATATTTTACGCATAGCCTACACTGAATGTTTATATACCGTAAATGAAGGAAAAGGTTATTTTAAAAGAAAAAACGCGAGACCAAATTGTTTTTGTAATCCATTGCCGCAATGTTTCTATGGAAGCCTACTTAGTAATTACACCGTTATTAAGTTGATTTGAGGTCGCCCCAGTTCACTCCAAAGATTCCTCCTGCTCTCTCACAGTGCCAATCCTCCCGAAGCCAGGTCAGTGCCCGCGGCTTCTGAACGTGGTGCCATCACTCAAGGGATGCTTTTGTGATGAGGACTGTCCTGGATATGACAAATGCTGCGTATTTGACTGCGGCGCAGTGTGTGTCCCAACTGCCTTCAGTAAGAAGAACCTGACTGGTTTATGAACCTCATCAGGCCCAGCGATACCCAGCAAAAATCTGTGTTTTTTCACTACTTTCATTTATCTATATGTACAGCCTTCATATTTAGCCTCACAATTAAGTGTTTGACGATTTTATTTTCAGTACCATGAAAGTAGAAGTAGAAATGTAATGAAAAAGAATTAGACAAATTAGTTGCCTTCATGAGTATTATTGACTAATGTCAAGAAACAAATGAGGTCCGCCAAACAATAACTGATAAAAAATAATTTACAGAAATGGTTTGCTTAGTAAGAAATGAATATCCAACTAGTCAGTGACAACTGTGTGGAGTTTGGAGTTTGTGACAGCAACAATGTGAGCTTATTACAGCATTATAGACATGTTCTGGCGTGTCCTATGATCTTGTATGTAGAAGAACTCTTGCTTTCTAACGACTCTTGTGTGGCATGTGAGCTTCATAGAGCAAATCAGTGCGTGTTCGTGAGAGTCTCAGCTTTTCATAGTAGGGTTCATAATAGCTTGTACCTCAAACCGTTTGGAGTTTTCCGACGTCTTTGTGAGAAGAACCGTTTTCAGGATCCGCCCTTGTCTCACAAACCCCGTTAATCGCACAGCTAATGGTTGGTATGGGACCATGTATGTTCCTTCAGCCCTATGTTCCCTCAGGCCTATGTTCCCTCAGCCATAAGTTCTTTCAGTTCTTTCTATATTCTAAACCAGGGTTCGGCAACCCAAATGAGAGGAATAGTTTTTTTTTTCAAAATCTCTCAATATCTAGTATTTGTTGGAGCTGCACGGAATGTACCCCTGTTTAAGAGGAGGAAAAACTGGAAAGAGGGACATTATAGACCAAAACTTTATGTGAAAACTAATATTTTACATCGTGTATATTTTTCACATCCTTGATGTACACAGGTCTTTTGGTGAGTTGATCCGCTGTTGCATGAATGAATAAATAAGAACCGTCAATAACAGATTAGATGCATGTTTTTTTAAACAGCTCTCTATCCACCGGATGTGTACCAAACTCACTAAAAGTGGCAGTGATAAAGCCTCTCTTGAAAAAGCCAAACCTTGACCCGGAAAATATAAAAAACTATCGGCCTATATCGAATCTTCCATTCCTCTCAAAAATTTTAGAAAAAGCTGTTGCGCAGCAACTCACTGCCTTTCTGAAGACAAACAATGTATACGAAATGCTTCAGTCTGGTTTTAGACCCCATCATAGCACTGAGACTGCACTTGTGAAGGTGGTAAATGACCTTTTAATGGCGTCAGACCGAGGCTCTGCATCTGTCCTCGTGCTACTAGACCTTAGTGCTGCCTTTGACACCATCGATCACCACATTCTTTTGGAGAGACTGGAAACCCAAATTGGTCTACACGGACAAGTTCTGGCCTGGTTTAGATCCTACCTGTCGGAAAGATATCAGTTTGTCTCTGTGAATGGTCTGTCCTCCGACAAATCAACTGTACATTTCGGTGTTCCTCAAGGTTCCGTTTTAGGACCACTATTGTTTTCACTATATATTTTACCTCTTGGGGATGTTATTCGAAAACATAATGTTAACTTTCACTGCTATGCGGATGACACACAGCTGTACATTTCAATGAAACATGGTGAAGCCCCAAAATTGCCCTCGCTAGAAGCCTGTGTTTCAGACATAAGGAAGTGGATGGCTGAAAACTTTTTACTTTTAAACTCGGACAAAACAGAGATGCTTGTTCTAGGTCCCAAGAAACAAAGAGATCTTCTGTTAAATCTGACAATTCATCTAGATGGTTGTAAAGTCGTCTCAAATAAAACTGTGAAGGACCTCGGTGTTACTCTTGACCCTGATCTCTCTTTTGACGAACATATCAAGACTGTTTCAAGGACAGCTTTTTTCCATCTACGTAACATTGCAAAAATCAGAAATTTTCTGTCCAAAAATGATGCAGAAAAATTAATCCATGCATTTGTTACTTCTAGGTTAGACTACTGCAATGCTCTATTTTCCGGCTACCCGGATAAAGCACTAAATAAACTTCAGTTAGTGCTAAATACGGCTGCTAGAATCCTGACTAGAACCAAGAAATTTGATCATATTACTCCAGTGCTAGCTTCCCTACACTGGCTTCCTGTTAAGGCAAGGGCTGATTTCAAGGTTTTACTGTTAACCTATAAAGCGTTACATGGGCTTGCTCCTACCTATCTTTCCGAGTTGGTCCTGCCGTACATACCAATACGTACGCTACGGTCACAAGACGCAGGCCTCCTAATTGTCCCTAGAATTTCTAAGCAAACAGCGGGAGGCAGGGCTTTCTCCTATAGATCTCCATTTTTATGGAACAGTCTGCCTACCCATGTGAGAGACGCAGACTCGGTCTCAACCTTTAAGTCTTTACTGAAGACTTATCTCTTCAGTAGGTCATATGATTGAGTGTAGTCTGGCCCAGGAGTGTGAAGGTGAACGGAAAGGCTGGAGCAACGAACAGCCCTTGCTGTCTCTGCCGGGCCGGTTCCCCTCTCCACTGGGGTTCTCTGCCTCTAACCCTGTTGCAGGGGCTGAGTCACTGGCTTGCTGGTGCTCTTTCATGCCGTCCCTGGGAGGGGTGCGTCACTTGAGTGGGTTGAGTTACTGACGTGATCTTCCTGTCTGGGTTGGCGCCCCCCCTTGGTTTGTGCTGTGGTGGAGACCTCTGTGGGCTATACTCGGCCTTGTCTCAGGATTGTAAGTTGGTGGTTGGGGATATCCCTCTAGTGGTGCGGGGGCTGTGCTTTGGCGGAGTGGGTGGGGTTATATCCTTCCTGTTTGGCCCTGTCCGGGGTTTCTTCGGATGGGGCCACAGTGTCTCCGGACCGCTCCTGTCTCAGCCTCCAGTATTTATGCTGCAGTAGTTTATGTGTCGGGGGGCTGGGGTTAGTTGGTTATACCTGGAGTACTTCTCCTGTCTTATCCAGTGTCCTGTGTGAATTTAAGTATGCTCTCTCTAATTCTCTCGTTCTCTCTTTCTCTCTGAGAACCTGAGCCCTAGGACCATACGTCAGGACTACCGGGCATGATGACACCTTGCTGTCCCCAGTCCGCCTGGCCTTGCTGCTATTCCAGTTTCAACTGTTCTGCCTGCGGCTACGAAACCCCTACCTGTCCCAGACCTGCTGTTTTCAACTCTTTAATGATCGGCTATGAAAAGCCAACTGAGAGACCTGAGCCCTAGGACCATACGTCGGGACTACCGTCCGTGGTGACTCCTTGCTGTCCCCAGTCCGCCTGGCCTTGCTGCTATTCCAGTTTCAACTGTTCTGCCTGCGGTTATGGAACCCCTACCTGTCCCAGACCTGCTGTTTTCAACTCTTAATGATCGGCTATGAAAAGCCAACTGAGATTTATTCCTGATTATTATTTGACCATGCTTGTCACTTATGAACATTTTTGAACATCTTGGCATGGTTCTGTTATAATCTCCACCCGGCACAGCCAGAAGAGGACTGGCCACCCCTCATAGCCTGGTTCCTCTCTAGGTTTCTTCCTAGGCTTTCGCCTTTCTAGGGAGTTTTTCCTAGCCACCGTGCTTCTACACCTGCATTACTAGCTGTTTGGGGTTTTAGGCTGGGTTTCTGTACAGCACTTCGAGATATTAGCTGATGTAAGAAGGGCTATATAAAATAAAATTGATTGATTGATTGATGTTTTTGTACCTTGCATAGAACTGCTCCGATAAGGCGTTACATTTATTTTTACTTGAGTAGATGCAAAACAAATACAAATAATAATCTATCTTAGAAAATGCAATTCGGCTGTAATATTGACAAAAGGTCAAGGTCACAGTGACTGAACATGTTCAGTAGGTCCCATATATGCTTAACTATTATTACTTAACTACTTATGTAGATGCTGAAATAATGTTTTACCTTATAACAATAAGCATTTGTGCCAATTTTTATTGAAATTATTTCAGTGATTACTGAGGGAACATATAGGCTAAGGGAACACTGAGTGGCGCAGTGGTCTAAGGCACTGCATCGCAGTGCTAGCTGTGCCACTAGAGATCCTGGTTCGAATCCAGGCTCTGTCGTAGCCGGCCGCAACCAGGAGACCCATGGGGCGGTGCACAATTGGCCCAGCGTCCTCCAGGGTAGGGGAGGGAATGGCCGGCAGGGATGTAGCTCAGTTGGTAGAGCTAGGGTTGTGGGTTCGATTCCCACGGGGGGCCAGTATGAAAAATAAAAAAATAATGTATGCACTCACTAACTGTAAGTTGCTCTGGATAAGAGCGTCTGCTAAATGACTAAAATGTAAATGGAACATATAGGGCTGAGGGAACATAGGCCTGAAGGAAACATTGATGATGGGGCCCAAATATCTAGTCACAAATATGACAGATTTTCAGAAAATGGTTCATGTCGCTTTGTGGTAAGTTGGGTTCCCTAACATGTCTGCTCTGCAAATTGTGTTCCCAAAGCAAAGCCAGGAGTGTGTCCTCGTAGACGATGGGGCTCAGGGATGTGTGCCGAGTTCTGTTCCAATGACAGTGACTGCCCCAATGATGAAAAATGCTGCCACAACGGATGTGGGCATGAGTGCATTGCACCTTACACAGGTAGGTTATGGTCCCAAAGTGACAGATACACCCATCCATTGCATTAATTATTGCTGCTTTACTCTGGAAACAAGAAAGCTGGACCTTGTAAAGTACATTTCATACACATATATAGATATATTTCACATACAGTGGGGAAAAAAGGTATTTAGTCAGCCACCAATTGTGCAAGTTCTCCCACTTAAAAAGATGAGAGAGGCCTGTAATTTTCATCATAGGTTCACGTCAACTATGACAGACAAATTGAGAAAAAAAAATCCAGAAAATCACATTGTAGGATTTATTATGAATTTATTTGCAAATTATGGTGGAAAATAAGTATTTGGTCACCTACAAACAAGCAAGATTTCTGGCTCTCACAGACCTGTAACTTCTTCTTTAAGAGGCTCCTCTGTCCTCCACTCGTTACCTGTATTAATGGCACCTGTTTGAACTTGTTATCAGTATAAAAGACACCTGTCCACAACCTCAAACAGTCACACTCCAAACTCCACTATGGCCAAGACCAAAGAGCTGTCAAAGGACACCAGAAACAAAATAGTAGACCTGCACCAGGCTGGGAAGACTGAATCTGCAATAGGTAAGCAGCTTGGTTTGAAGAAATCACATGTGGGAGCAATTATTAGGAAATGGAAGACATACAAGACCACTGATAATCTCCCTCGATCTGGGGCTCCACGCAAGAGCCCCAGATCGGTCTCTTGTAGCTCAAGTGTGGTCCTCTGTAGCTCAATTGGTAGAGCACGGCGCTTGTAACGCCAGGGTAGTGGGTTCGATCCCCGGGACCACCCATACACAAAAATGTATGCACGCATGACTGTAAGTCGCTTTGGATAAAAGCGTCTGCTAAATGGCATATTATTATTATTATTTATTAAGATCTCACCCCGTGGGGTCAAAATGATCACAAGAACGGTGAGCAAAAATCCCAGAACCACACGGGGGGACCTAGTGAATGACCTGCAGAGAGCTGGGACCAAAGTAACAAAGCCTACCATCAGTAACACACTACGCCGCCATGGACTCAAATCCTGCAGTGACAGACGTGTCCCCCTGCTTAAACCAGTACATGTCCAGGCCCGTCTGAAGTTTGCTAGAGTGCATTTGGATGATCCAGAAGAGGATTGGGAGAATATCAAATGGTCAGATGAAACCAAAATATAACTTTTTGGTAAAAACTCAACTCGTCGTGTTTGGAGGACAAAGAATTCTGAGTTGCATCCAAAGAACACCATACCTACTGTGAAGCATGGGGGTGGAAACATCATGCTTTGGGGCTGTTTTTCTGCAAAGGGACCAGGACGACTGATCCGTGTAAAGGAAAGAATGAATGGGGCCATGTATCGTGAGATTTTGAGTGAAAACCTCCTTCCATCAGCAAGGGCATTGAAGATGAAACGTGGCTGGGTCTTTCAGCATGACAATGATCCCAAACACACCGCCCGGGCAACGAAGGAGTGGCTTCGTAAGAAGCATTTCAAGGTCCTGGAGTGGCCTAGCCAGTCTCCAGATCTCAACCCCATAGAAAATCTTTGGAGGGAGTTGAAAGTCTGTGTTGCCCAGCGACAGCCCCAAAACATCACTGCTCTAGAGGAGATCTGCATGGAGGAATGGGCCAAAATACCAGCAACAGTGTGTGAAAACCTTGTGAAGACTTACAGAAAACGTTTGACCTGTGTCATTGCCAACAAAGGGTATATAACAAAGTATTGAGAAACTTTTGTTATTGACCAAATACTTATTTTCCACCATAATTTGCAAATAAATTCATAAAAATCCTACAATGTGATTTTCTGGATTTATTTTTCTCATTTTGTCTGTCATAGTTGACGTGTACCTATGATGAAAATTACAGGCCTCTCTCATCTTTTTAAGTGGGAGAACTTGCACAATTGGTGGCTGACTAAATACTTTTTTTCCCCACTGTACACTCTCTCTAGAGCTGAGACACTAAATTAAGAAGATTTCCACAAGCCGTGCAGGCATATTGAGTCTATATTAATGACCCTGAGCATTCCAGCCATAGAATTAGAAAGATTCCATGTCATTGTAATAGTACAACTTTAATGGGAATAGTCAGTATAGTTGCTACCATAAACCTACATAATGTTGCTACTTTATAACTGAACGCCTTTTTTCTGTTACCTTAGTGAAACCTGGTCGCTGTGCCCTGCCTAAGGGGACCCCCATGTGTGCTGAGTACTGTTACCATGACGGCCAGTGCCCCGAGGAACAGAAGTGTTGCCGGACAACCTGCGGCCACTCCTGCAGTGAGCCATGCTCATAGGACAGCAAGGTTTGGGTCTGGAGATGAGTGACAACACTCATAGACTCCTTCTCAAATAATTTCAACAAAAAAGAAGAGTTCTCCTTCAAGAAGAGGAATGCTTGTTGTTGTTTTTTTTAGAGGGGGGAGAGGGGGTTGTACTTGTTTGTATTCCAATCAATAAAGCGGTCTGTGTAGCCTTTATATACATTCCTGAACATGTATTACCTTGTTGGTGGAAATCATAAGTTTCCAGGGTGCCTTTTTATGTAGTTTTTATGCTGGCACTGAGCTGCAATGACAAATGATGGAACACACCAAGAATGGAAATTGCTCAAGTATGTACACGTTTTCTGGCTGTCCACCAGATTCAGTGCTTATTCTTCTATTTGGCCAGTGATTTGTCTGGAGTACTCAGGTTTCTAGTGTTACTACACCTCCCCCAATCTTCAACTCCGCACAAAGCTTCTGTGTTCCCGGGCCAAAGTATACCCACTTCCCTGTCTAAATGGACTGAGTTTAGCAGAGCTATTAAACCAGACATGACCATCATTAGCCCTGTTTATACCTGGTTCTAACATGCATCCTTTGTCCTGATCCTGTCCACGATCAGATATTCCTGCCCACCGCCGGAGGTAGTCAGGCACGCATTTGTAGACGGATCTGGACAGTGAAACCATTTAAATCGTAATTATCCCGCCCCCTAAATCATTTACAGGTGGCACATTTGACTTATGGCATCAATATGCACATTAAAATAAACAATGAACAGGGAGGGACCGGGAAATCTGGTCACAATGCGTACACCGTGTACGGACAAGAGACACATTTCAATACCACGTGTAGACAGATGTCTGGAAAATGTGGGCACAATCTGAATGTGGACAAGATCAGGACACAGTACGTCTGTTAGCGCCAGGTATAAACAAGGCTTTTGATTTGGAATGCAGAGGGCTTTTTTCCCCCCACTCTAGATTGCCAAACACATGCGAGAGAGGAAATTGCTGACTTGCAAAGAAAGAGACCTCTGTGTCTGTCTGTGTTCTGTTGGAACTTGGCAGGAGTGAGGCCAAGCTTGTTTATCGAGAAAATAATCAGCCGCTCCCTCCCCTTCACATACACACACTTCCACAGCTGAGGCAAGTGAAATGGGATACAGAAAGTGAACTCCTGGTCCTGGGGTGTATTAAGTGATTTGAAACAATCTGAATGTTGCAGATAGAAATAGAATGGCACAGACAATTTCCCTAGTCTATCTGATAAAGTAGACAATGATATCTGTTCATGATACATTTCTATCGGAATGTTCTGTAACGTTACATCTGCCTGAATAGGTCCATACTGTATGGCTTGTCATAGAATTACATCAGCTGTTATGACTGCTTATGACATGTTATGTCGTGAAGACTCCTAAACTGGATTATGATACAGTTGATCCAATCCATGCTCAGCGGCCAAGTGTTCCTTCATCATTTATTCTCAGGAGTTCTCTATCAGTCCAAAAGTACTGTTTTGGACTGGGATGAGAGTCCACGTCGTTCAAGTGTGCAATCCTTTTTTCTATGTTCTTCACAAGCCTCCATGTATTAAACAAAAATGACAAATGTTTGGTCAGTTGACAATTTAATTGAAAATACAATAAACAGCCCAGGTTACCCCATATCTTCAAACATTATCATGCTGTTCAGTAAAATGTAAAGCATTAATAGCAGTTTTAGTATACAAAGAATGAGCAGTCTTAAAAAGTAAATGTATTAAGGGTGTATTTGTCTTGGTAAATCAGGTCTTAAATAATGCATGGCAAACTCATATCCTTAAAGTTGAGTGGTGGGCATCTGTGCTAGAAAGGCTTACCAAAGTTACTGCCATTTAGAGAACACAAACGTCAATGAGAAACACAGACAATGGCTGGCTAAGGAAAATCTGGTCAAATCAATGGCCGTTTCTAGTAGAGATGGTTGGGTTTTCTACAAGTACAACCATGTTGACTGGTTCTGTGAGCAATGAACAAATGTTTATAGAAATCCAACTAACTGGTTATGAAAGATCTGTAAGTCAGTGCATTTAACTTTTCAACATGCACTCAACATCAACTAAAAGTACACATATTATTTATGTTTAGATTGAAGAGGTGTATCAGATCTCTCTAGAACAATGGCTTCAAACAGTGCAATGACTTTTTCCAGTTACAGATATATCAGAGCTTGCTGTGATCTGCTGCCGCATCTGGCAGCCAACTGTCCCCACTGAAACCTGGAGCAAACACTTTGGTTCCTTCGTTACAAACACTAAAAAGGCCTTATTCTCTGTTCAACTACACCAACAGTAGTAGTGCACTGAAGAAATACCACCCTTTTTGCTCCTCACGGCGAGAAAATGCCTTGAACGTTCATCGAATCCATGACACTTCATCAAATACTTCATTGTTTAACTCCTTTTTCATCCACGAAACAGAACTGAGAGTTTTGTTTTTATTGCAGAAGCTTCACATGCTTAAAGTGGCATCTCCCTGAAACTTATCTTCACATTTCCCAAGTGGTGTAATACCTGACCTCATTGCCCCACTGCAAAAATGTGCTAGATAATGTTGTTAGCGTTAGCATGATAGCATTCTGGCCCATCACAGCAGCGGCACACCCCTGAGCCTGCAGATGATGTTGGCTAGCCGTTTGGCCAGGCCCGGGCTGGGCTCCTCCACCTGGAAGGTGCTGGTCAGGAAGTTGTAGAGGAAGCCGTAACCCACAGCCACCACGGTGCAGGTGAGGCAGATGACGTTGTAGGGCATGCTGAAATCAGGGGTTGGCAGGTTCACTAGCAGAGGCTCCGTGTAGACCTGCATGAAGTAACTGGACTCCTCTTTACATGGGAAACTGGGAATACAGAAATGCATTATTACAATAACCTATAAAGGTTGGGGGTCAATTCCATTCCAAATCAATGAATTGAGGTATGGTACACTACTTTCAAAGAGGATTTTATTTGGTGTAATTTCCAGAGATTCATTTAAATTGCATTACCTCAGGTGAGAAACTAACACACTTAAGACAACTGCTACGTAAGTGCTCAACCAGTACTTAAAGAAAATAAACAGCCTTATGACTCACAAGCTGCTGAAAAGCGGACGTTCCTGGGTGCTGTTGGTATCCATGGCGACAACACTGGGCACGAGAGCACTGATAACAGAAGACCTGAAGCGAGGGACAACATTTAATCAAATATCTGCTACTGGAAACCTGAATATCTGCAGACTACAAACAAGTGGTATATCTCAATTTTAGCCATGGCCCCATCTTCATTCAAAATCAAAGTCAAGACAAATATTTAAATTATTTCATAATTGATTGACCTTGCTTGGCACAATGGAACCAATAGTGGTAAAACTGCAAACTCCACCCATCTGGCACTCCAGGCAGGCTAAAGGAATTTCTAAAGGAATTTGAAAGATTCCTAATTGTATTTGGACCCAGTTCTGAAGCACAAATCTAAAAGCTATGACAGCAATTATAGGCAAACAACACCTCACAACGTTATGACAAAAGGGCGCATTAACTGTCATAGTTTCTATTGCAGTTAGCATTTCTTTAGACAAAGACAGATTGAGTACAGAACTTGACCCATAGCATAGACAAATAGGTATTTATTATGTTTCTGTAGACTTCAAAGTCATACCCGACGTAGAAGCCGTGGTTGGGGTCGGGGGTGTACTCCGTCCACTTCAGGAGTGCCCTCTCAAACTGTACGGTGACCTCGATCACAGAGTTAGGGGGCAGCTGGACCAACATTTCCAGCAGGTGGGGCCGAAGGCGGTCTTTGGACGGCTGGTAGTGGATGTAACCTAGGTAGAGGAGAGAGAATTCGTATTTATTTGCAGAAGCAGGAAAGCCATATTTTAAAAAAAGTATACATACAGTGGGGAAAAAAAGTATTTAGTCAGCCACCAATTGTGCAAGTTCTCCCACTTAAAAAGATGAGAGAGGCCTGTAATTTTCATCATAGGTACACGTCAATTATGACAAATTGAGAAAAAAAAATCCAGAAAATCGCATTGTAGGAATTTTTATGAATTTATTTGCAAATTATGGTGGAAAATAAGTATTTGGTCACCTACAAACAAGCAAGATTTCTGGCTCTCACAGACCTGTAACTTCTTCTTTAACAGGCTCCTCTGTCCTCCACTCTTTACCTGTATTAATGGCACCTGTTTGAACTTGTTATCAGTATAAAAGACACCTGTCCACAACCTCAAACAGTCACACTCCAAACTCCACTATGGCCAAGACCAAAGAGCTGTCAAAGGACACCAGAAACAAAATTGTAGACCTGCACCAGGCTGGGAAGACTGAATCTGCAATAGGTAAGCAGCTTGGTTTGAAGAAATCAACTGTGGGAGCAATTATTAGGAAATGGAAGACATACAAGACCACTGATATTCTCCCTCGATCTGGGGCTCCACGCAAGATCTCACCCCGTGGGGTCAAAATGATCACAAGAACGGTGAGCAAAAATCCCAGAACCACACGGGGGGGACCTAGTGAATGACCTGCAGAGAGCTGGGACCAAAGTAACAAAGCCTACCATCAGTAACACACTACGCCGCCAGGGACTCAAATCCTGCAGTGCCAGACGTGTCCCCCTGCTTAAGCCAGTACATGTCCAGGCCCGTCTGAAGTTTGCTAGAGTGCATTTGGATGATCCAGAAGAGGATTGGGAGAATGTCATATGGTCAGATGAAACCAAAATAGAACTTTTTGGTAAAAACTCAACTCGTCGTGTTTGGAGGACAAAGAATGCTGAGTTGCATCCAAAGAACACCATACCTACTGTGAAGCATGTGGGTGGAAACATCATGCTTTGGGGCTGTTTTTCTGCAAAGGGACCAGGACGACTGATCCGTGTAAAGGAAAGAATGAATAGGGCCATGTATCGTGAGATTTTGAGTGAAAACCTCCTTCCATCAGCAAGGGCATGGAAGATGAAACGTGGCTGGGTCTTTCAGCATGACAATGATCCCAAACACACCGCCCGGGCAACGAAGGAGTGGCTTCGTAAGAAGCATTTCAAGGTCCTGGAGTGGCCTAGCCAGTCTCCAGATCTCAACCCCATAGAAAATCTTTGGAGGGAGTTGAAAGTCTGTGTTGCCCAGCGACAGCCCCAAAACATCACTGCTCTACAGGAGATCTGCATGGAGGAATGGGCCAAAATACCAGCAACAGTGTGTGAAAACCTTGTGAAGACTTACAGAAAACATTTGACCTGTGTCATTGCCAACAAAGGGTATATAACAAATATTGAGAAACTTTTGTTATTGACCAAATACTTATTTTCCACCATAATTTGCAAATAAATTCATAAAAAATCCTACAATGTGATTTTCTGGATTTTTTTCTCTCATTTTGTCTGTCATGGTTGACGTGTACCTATGATGAAAATTACAGGCCTCTCTCATCTTTTTAAGTGGGAGAACTTGCACAATTGGTGCCATCCATCCATCCATCCATCCATCCATCCACTAACGTTCAAAAGTTTGGGCTCACTTAGAAATGTCCTTGTTTTCGAAAGAAAAGCATATTTTTTTGTCCTTTAAAATAACATCAAATTGATCAGAAATACAGTGTAGACACTGTACTCCCTTCACAGAACAGCACAAACTGTCTCTAACCAGAATAGAAAGAGGAGTGGGAGGCCCCGGTGCACAACTGAGCAAGAGGACAAATACATTAGAGTGTCTAGTTTGAGAAACAGACGCCTCACAGTTCCTCAACTGGCAGCTTAATTAAATAGTACCCGCAAAACACCAGTCTCAACGTCAACAGTGAAGAGGTGACTCCGGGTTGCTGACCTTCTAGGAATATCTAGCCATATCTCAGACTGCCCATCTTAATCTTTTCTTTTTATTGGCCAGTCTGAGATATGGCTTTTTCTTTGCAACTCTGCCTAGAAGGTCAGCATCCCGGAGTCGCCTCTTCACTGTTGATGTTGAGACCACTTTAAGCCGTACACTCCACAGTGCTGGGATTTACGGAAGAGTGGCCAGAAAAAAGCCATTGCTTAAAGAAAAAAATAAGCAAACACGTTTGGTGTTCGCCAAAAGGCATATGGGAGACTCCCCAAACATATGGAAGAAGGTAGTCTGGTCAGATGAGACTAAAAGTGATATTTTTGGCCATCAAGGAAAACACTATGTCTGGCGCAAACCCAACACCTCTCATCATCCCGAGAACACCATCCCCACAGTGAAGCATGGTGGTGGCAGCATCATGCTGTGGGGATGTTTTTCCATCGGCAGGGACTGGGAAACTGGTCAGAATTGAAGGAATGATGGATGGCACTAAATACAGGGACATCCTTGAGGGGAAACCTGTTTCAGTCTTCCAGAGATTTGAGACTGGGACGGAGGGTCACCTTCCAGCAGGACAATGACCCTAAGCATGCTGCAAAAGCAACACTCAAGTGGTTTAAGGGAAACATTTAAATGTCTTGGAATGGCCTAGTCAAAGCCCAGACCTCAATCCAATTGAGAATCTGTGGTATGACTTAAAGATTGCTGTACACCAGCGGAGTCCATCCAACTTGAAGGAGCTGGAGCAGTTTTGCCTTGAAGAATGGGCAAAAATCCCAGTGGCTAGATGTGCCAAGCTTATAGAGACATACCCCAAGAGACTTGCAGCTGTAATTGCTGCAAAAGGTGACTCTACAAAGTATTGTCTTTGGGGGGGTGAATAGTTATGCACACTCAGTTCTGTTTTTTTGTCTTATTTATTGTTTGTTGAAATTAACAACTTCTATAGGAAAAGAAAAGGGATGTCTTAATATTGAAAAGACACGTCCTTTCCTATTTCCTAACAAGCCAATAGGCATATAAAAACCTCTTTCAAGTTCTCTTTAAATGTGACATTGTAGGTCAGGCACATTCATTTATTTTATTAGGATCCCCATTATCCAACGCCAATGGCGACAGCTAGTCTTACTGGGGTACAACACATAACGGAAAAGGCATTACACACAAAATATACATTTTAAAACATTAACATGTAGTGTGCGTGTCTCTATCAGTTACATATTTATGTGCTTCAGTGTCATAAATATGTAACTGATAGATGCACAGCCTTTCCCTCAAGAGCTATTAATATGTAGCTGACATTCATATCAACGCTAGGCCCTACTTCTTCAAAGTGCACAAATCTAAACGTTAGTTGATCAAAAAGGAACCAGGGTCATATTCAGTAGGGGACCCAACAGAAAATGTTTTGCAACGGAAAAACAGTTGTATATTAGACAAGGCCAGGAAGACCCTCCCTGTTTTAGTCTGATTTTTTTGGTTTGTTGCCTAATGAACACGACCCAGGCCTAGGTGGAACAATGTCAACAGGTGAGCAGCAGCAGTACTCACTGGGTTTGTTGTCGCGGCCCTTGCTGGTGACAGTGAGTGTGTGGGATGTAGAGACGCAGGTACCAGGGCACGGTGTCCAGCAGGAGGACGGGGAAGGCCCGGTACGGGTGGTGGTTGTACACCAGGGTGTGGATCTCCCCCGTCTGCAGCCCGTAGCCTGACACATAGCGCTCTCCGTGAAGTAGAGGGCGCAGCATGTCTCCTGGTGGGAGGAAAGGAGTGAGCATTCATATGGTCAATATAAATACTAGAACAGAAATATAACTTCTATATGGTCAATTCTATAAAAACACCCTACATGAAAATTCATTAATATCACAAAATCTTCCCTTTTCTGTAACACGACATTATCTTACTGTGCAGTAACTGAAAATTATACTATTAACAACATTGTATTAACATGCTGTTTCTTAGTACTTTAGTAACTGCATTGTAATTGGATTGAGTAGTTTTTTACAAATAAAATACACAAGAGGGATAGGGACTGTTTCTTATTCCACTTGTGTAAGAGAAGTGAACAGACTGTCGAGGGAACATCTTTCCTGGAATGAAACACAGCCCACATATGGAGTCGTGTCCTTGTCCTGTGTCACTCATTCACCACTCTCTGCTGATCTCCATCGCAGCAGGATGTTGAGGGAGCGCGTCTGTCCGAACGTGGCCTGGTTGATGAGGTCCTAGACCGAGTAGGTTCTCCGATTCCCCAGCACCACAGCCTGGCTCAGCATGGGAGTGGCTGGGCTCAACTCAAACAGCTCCCCCTATAAGGGAAACACAACAACAATCTCATCCTGCACAACTACCATAGGATTGATAGAGATAAATAGGTTTTATTTACACAAATACATGTGCCACAATGGCACACATTGGCAGTTTACAATAAAGAAAACTGAATTGTAGTCCAGCTTACATAAGAACATGAACATGATTAAAATAGAAACTCATTAACATTTTAATTTAAACAACTACCCCATCTAGTGTCTGTTTAAAAGCCTAACTAATGAGACTAACGTTTCAATTTGAACAACTACCCTATCTAGGGTCCGTTTACAAGACTAACTAATGAGTGTTCAGTGTTACATCTGATCTCCCATAGTTGCCTGCCCTGCCATGAACCTTACTCCGGATCTCTGATCATTTGTAGGTGACAACCAGCTGGAGAATTTGTTTGAACTCTACAGCTTGAGAGCAAGTCCCCATTGCACTTCTCCATACAAGTAGTGTTGACTGGTGTTTTAGTAGCTCAGCCAACTACTTTTGCGATGCACCAATGTAGCAGGTATGTTAGTGATTGGACTAAAGCTTGGCATACACAAAGACGTCAGTCCCAATAACAGCCTGAGAAAGGCTCATTTCAATAGGAAGACCGTGGAGTGTTGAGTTGTTCTCATTTCTGTACGTATTATTGGTGCTGACTGCTGACTTTTCTTCTTACTTAAAGAGAATTTGCTTTTGAAACTCAAACTGATGCTGAAGCCCTGTTCCTTGACTGTACGAAGTAACTAAGTCAGTCTGAGTAAGAGCGTCTGCTAACTAAATAGAATTTGGATTAATGTAAAGTTAGAGGTCATGTAAAGTTAGTTGTGTAAAGTATGCGATTATGTAAAGTTAGAAATGTAAAGCTAGCGGTCATGTAAAGTTGCTGACCTGAGGGTTGTCTGTGACGTCCACTTTACTGGAGGAGGCCAGGGGGCAGGCTTCAGTCAGGGTACGAGAGAACATCTTGAACAGGGACCACTCTGTGGAAACAACCAGTAACCCAACACATCACCATCATGTTCATGGCCTCCATTTTGTATGTTTCTAAATGCAGTGACCAGTCTTTTTCATGGAGCTCAGAAGACCAATGTCTGTACACCACAGCAGAAAGAAGTGACTTTTCCATGAAAAGTTATTTGTTCTTCATCTCCTTCATTTGATTGTTTTACTGTAAAGTGGGTTGCTATTGTAAATTCACTTTAAAGAAATTTGATTAGAAAAATGTGCCATTTTTGCTTTGCAAAGTATAGCTAGCAGGCAAATGCACCTACAGTGGGGAGAACAAGTATTTGATACACTGCTGATTTTGCAAGTTTTCCTACTTACAAAGCATGTAGAGGTCTGTAATTTGTGTCATAGATACACTAACTGTGAGAGACGGAATCTAAAACAAAAATCCAGAAAATCACATTGTATGATTTTTAAGTAATTAATTTGCATTTTATTGCATGACATAAGTATTTGATACATCAGAAAAGCAGAACTTAATATTTGGTACAGAAACCTTTGTTTGCAATTACAGAGATCATACGTTTCCTGCAGGTCTTGACCAGGTTTGCACACACTGCAGCAGGGATTTTGGCCCACTCCTCCATACAGACCTTCTCCAGATCCTTCAGGTTTCGGGGCTGTCGCTTTTCAGCTCCCTCCAAAGATGTTCTATTGGGTTCAGGTCTGGAGACTGGCTAGGCCACTCCAGGACCTTGAGATGCTTCTTACGGAGCCACTCCTTAGTTGCCCTGGCTGTGTGTTTCGGGTCGTTGTCATGCTGGAAGACCCAGCCATGACTCATCTTCAATGCTCTTACTGAGGGAAGGAGGTTGTTGGCCAAGATCTCGCGATACATGGCCCCATCCATCCTCCCCTCAATACGGTGCAGTCGTCCTGTCCCCTTTGCAGAAAAGGATCCCCAAAGAATGATGTTTCCACCTCCATGCTTCACGGTTGGGATGGTGTTCTTGGGGTTGTACTCATCCTTCTTGTTCCTCCAAACAAGGCGAGTGGAGTTTAGACCAAAAAGCTCTATTTTTGTCTCATCAGACCACATGACCTCCAATTCCTCCTCTGGATCATCCAGATGGTCATTGGCAAACTTCAGATGGGCCTGGACATGCGCTGGCTTGAGCAGGGGGACCTTGCGTGCGCTGCAGGATTTTAATCCATGACGGCATAGTGTGTTACTAATGGTTTTCTTTGAGACTGTGGTCCCAGCTCTCTTCAGGTCATTGACCAGGTCCTGCCGTGTAGTTCTGGGCTGATCCCTCACCTTCCTCATGATCATTGATGCCCCACAAGGTGAGATCTTGCATGGAGCCCCAGACCGAGGGTGATTGACCGTCATCTTGAACTTCTTCAATTTTCTAATAATTGCGCCAACAGTTGTTGCCTTCTCACCAAGCTGCTTGCCTATTGTCCTGTAGCCCATCCCAGCCTTGTGCAGGTCTACAATTTTATCCCTGATGTCCTTACACAGCTCTCTGGTCTTGGCCATTGTGGAGAGGTTAGAGTCCGTTTGATTGAGTGTGTGGACAGGTGTCTTTTATGCAGGTAACGAGTTCAAACAGGTGCAGTTAATACAGGTAATGAGTGGAGAACAGGAGGGCTTCTTAAAGAAAAACTAACAGGTCTGTGAGAGCCGGAATTCTTACTGGTTAGTAGGTGCAGGTGGTGACCACAGACCACTTCTCAGTTCCTATGCTTCCTGGCTGATGTTTTGGTCACTTTTGAATGCTGGCGGTGCTTTCACTCTAGTGGTAGCATAAGACGGAGTCTACAACCCACACAAGTGGCGCAGGTAGTGCAGCTCATCCAGGATGGCACATCAATGCGAGCTGTGGCAAGAAGGTTTGCTGTGTCTGTCAGCGTAGTGTCCAGAGCATACCAGGAGACAGGCCAGCACATCAGGAGACGTGGAGGAGGCCGTAGGAGGGCAACAACCCAGCAGCAGAACCGCTACCTCCGCCTTTGTGCAAGGGCGAGCAGGAGGAGAACTGGCAGAGCCCTGCAAAATGACCTCCAGCAGGCCACAAATGTGCATGTGCAAATGTGCAGAAACAGACTCCATGAGGGTGGTATGAGGGCCCGACGTCCACAGGTGGGGGTTGTGCTTACAGCCCAACACCGTGCAGGACGTTTGGCATTTGCCAGAGAACACCAAGATTGGCAAATTCGCCACTGACGCCCTGTGCTCTTCACAGATGAAAGCAGGTTCACACTGAGCACGTGACAGAGTCTGGAGACGCCGTGGAGAACATTCTGCTGCCTGCAACATCCTCCAGCATGACCAGTTTGGCAGTGGGTCAGTCATGGTGTGGGGTGGCATTTCTTTGGGGGGCCGCACAGCCCTCCATGTGCTCGCCAGAGGTAGCCTGACTGCCATTAGGTACCGAGATGAGATCCTCAGACCCCTTGTGAGACCATATGCTGGTGCGGTTGGCCCTGGGTTCCTCCTAATGCAAGACAATGCTAGACCTCATGTGGCTGGAGTGTGTCAGCAGTTCCTGCAAGAGGAAGGCATTGATGCTATGGACTGGCCCGCCCGTTCCCCAGACCTGAATCCAATTGAGCACATCTGGGACATCATGTCTCGCTCCATCCACCAACGCCACGTTGCACCACAGACTGTCCAGGAGTTGGCGGATGCTTTAGTCCAGGTCTGGGAGGAGATCCCTCAGGAGACCATCCGCCACCTCATCAGGAGCATGCCCAAGCGTTGTAGGGAGGTCATACAGGCACGTGGAGGCCACACACACTACTGAGCCTCATTTTGACTTGTTTTAAGGACATTACATAAAGGTTGGATCAGCCTGTAGTGTGGTTTTCCACTTTAATTTTGAGGGTGACTCCAAATCCAGACCTCCATGGGTTGATACATTTGATTTCCATTGATTATTTTTGTGTGATTTTGTTGTCAGCACATTCAACTATGTAAAGAAAAAAGTATTTAATAAGATTATTTCATTCATTCAGATCTAGGATGTGTTATTTTAGTGTTCCCTTTATTTTTTTGAGCAGTGTACTTATGTAATGCAATAAAATGCAAATTAATTACTTTAAAATCATACAATGTGATTTTCTGGATAAAAATTACAGACCTCTACATGCTTTGTAAGTAGGAAAACCTGCAAAATCGGCAGTGTTTCAAATACTTGTTCTCCACACTGTATATGAAGCAGTGTCAGAGCGCAAGAGGAGACTGTACATTTTGGTAATACCAGCATGTTTTAGCAATAGTGAGGTGATATTAAACTGAACAAAAATATAAACCCACATGGAACAATTTCAAATATTTTACAGTTCATGTAAGGAAATCAGTCAATAGACATAAATTAATTAGGCCCTAATCTATGGATTTCACATGACTGGGAATACAGATATGCATCTGTTGGTCACAGATACCTTTTTTTAAAAAGGTAGGGGCGTGGATCTGAAAACCAGTCAGTATCTGGTGTGACCACCATTTGCCACATGCAGCGCCAGACATCTCCTTCGCATAGAGTTGATCAGGCTGTTGATTGTGGCCCGTGGAATGTTGTCCCACTCCTCTTCAATGGCTGTGCAAAGTTGCTGGATATTGACGGGAACTGGAACACACTGTCGTACATGTCGATCCAGAGCATCCCAAACATGCTCAATGGGTGACATGTCTGGTGAGTATGCAGGCCATGGAAGAACTGGGAATTTTCAGCTTTCAGGAATTGTGTACAGATCCTTGCGACATTGGGCTGTGCATTATCATGCTGAAACATGAGGTGATGGCAGCGGATGAATGGCACGACAATGGGCCTCAGGATCTCGTCACAGTATCTCTGTGCATTCAAATTGCCATTGATAAAATGCAATTGTGTTCGTTGTCCATAGCTTATGCCTGCCCATACCATAACCCCACCGCCACCATGGGGCACTCTGTTCACAACGTTGACATCAGCAAACCGCTCGCCCACATGACGCCATACTAATGTCTGCTATCTGCCCGGTAGTTGAAACTGGGATTCATCCGTAAAGAGCACACTTCTCCAGCGTGCCAGTGGCCATCGAAGGTGAGCATTTGCCCACTGAAGTCAGTTACGATGACAAACTGCAGTCAGGTCAAGACCCTGGTGAGGACGATGAGCAAGCAGATGAGCTTCCCTGAGATGGCTTCTGACAGTTTGTGCAGAAATCCTTCACTTGTGCAAACCCAGTTTCAACAGCTGTCAGGGTGGTTGGTCTCAGACGATTCCGCAGGTGAAGAAGCCAGATGTGGAGGTCCTGGGCTGGTGTGGTTACATGTGGTCTGCAGTTGTAAGGCCGGTTGGACGTACTGCCAAATTCTCTAAAACAACATTGAAGGTGGCTTATGGTAGAGAAATGAACATTAAATTATCTGGCAACAGCTCTGGTGGACATTCCTACAGTCAGCATGCCAATTGCACGCTCCCTCAAAACTTCAGACATCTGTGGCATTGTGTTTTGTGACAAAACGGCACATTTTAGAGTGACCTTTTATTGTCCCCAGAACCGGTTTGTGTCAAGGAAACATGCTCACTAACAGGAATGTAAACCAATTTGTGTACAACATTTTAGAGAAATAAGCTTTTTCTGCATATGGAACATTACTGGGATCTTTTATTTCAGCTCATGAAAGCAACACTTTACATGTTGCATTTATAATTTTGTTCAGTATAGTTATACCCTTTTCACACTATCAAGTCGACCTAAACTGTACTGGCACAGTTATTTTCCTTTCACATTGTCCACGTTTCCAGCAAATATATGGTCGATGCGTAACCAGTCCAGCGAGGAACAGCTCGGCTCAGCTCAGTATTGCGAAAGGGGTATAATACTGAATGAGGAGAGGCCTCTCTCACCTCGTTTGCTCTGGCCAGAGGAGTGCAGGTCGAACACCACGTTCAGTGTCTGTCTCAGCTCCCACGCTGTGGACTTGCACTGCCAGTCCTGAAACAACAGTAGCCGAGTGTCATGTCAAGGCTGGGACTCATCAACAGTGACAGGTTCTCGAACGGGATTACAAGTAGGATGGAAGGTGAAATCAGTGGCTTGGTATTTTCTACATCATTACTTTAAAAAGTCAACAACAAAAATGTCTGGTTCTTTTTCTTTGATATGGCTGACAACATGATAAAAGGTAGTTGTAATAATGCCAGATAATGAGGATTACAGTAATTTTTGCAATTTGCCCAATTCTTTTGCACTATGAAAATGTCGCCCATAGTGTTGTAATACATATAGCTACAGACTGTATATACATACACCTTACCTGACACAGGTCTGATGTGTAGCCTGGGAGTGGAAGCTGCTGTGGAAGAGTTTCTCAGACTTCATTAGGACTGCCAGACCAGCCTTCTTCCACGGCGTCAGATTCTCAGTACAAACGACCTCCCGCGGCAACACAGCATAGCTGTGAGTTACTGTACAGCAGAGGACGTATACAGGACACACATCAATACGGTATTGTTTCACATCTTTAATAATACTGTACTATCTAATTCCGTAAATGCGTCATGATTCCTTTGAGTGCATATGCAAAGCATTGGTTGGCACGTGGCCTTGTTCATTAGGGCACACCGTAGAAAAGTGTTTCTGATCGGACAATTACAGATGGTACCTCCCCGTTTCATGCTGTTTCAGATCGTTTTCTTCCATTTGATCCCTTATGAATACGAGCCTGCTCTCTGTTCAGAGGTAGGCTAGCTACTGTAGAGACTTGGGTGCTGAGTGTGAGGAGCCTTACCGTTGCCCACGCCTAGAGGCTTGAAGGAGGCACTGGGCTGCACCGTGTTGGTGGAGTCAATGAAATTCAGCGAGGCACAGAAGATCCCAGAGAGGACGTTGGTCACCTCCTTCCAGGTAACATCCACACTACAAGACAAAGGACGAAACGATGGGTTATCATTCACTTCAATAGAATTTCAATGCTGACATAGTTTGGGAGAAATGGTGGTGGGTAAAATGGCAGTATCTGCCACCAGTAATGAGAAAGACATCCCTGTCAAATGTTGTGACACGTTCTTGGTCAAAGAATCAATGGGCCAAATGATAGTGGTGTATTACATTTACATTTTAGTCATTTAGCAGACGCTCTTATCCAGAGCGACTTACAGTCAGTGAGTGCATACATTTTCATACTGGTCCCTCGTGCAGGCTGTCATAGTTTACAAAATGGGTGAGACTAGCATCACACATATGTATCGATATATACGTCTACTAACCATGATGACAGATATAAAGCTGCTATCTTCAACAGTAAGGAAAGTGAACCTGTGTGGATAAATATAGAGTATATACTCAGTGGTCCTCTGTAGCTCAGCTGGTAGAGCACGGCGCTTGTAACGCCAAGGTAGTGGGTTCGATCCCCGGGACCACCCATACACAAAAATGTATGCACGCATGACTGTAAGTCGCTTTGGATAAAAGCGTCTGCTAAATGGCATATTATTTTATATTATTATTACTCCGTGACAGTGTCCTGAAACCATACCCACAGTTCGGCACCAGGGGGCGACGGTAGGAAGGTCTGGCCCCACTGCATGGTCCTCCTGTAGCCCTGAGTGAAGGAGATGTGGAGCTCACGCACAGAGAACTTCGAAATCACCTGGCCCAGAGACGTCGGGAAGAGTCGGTAGTGGGAGACTGAAAATATACATTTTGTGGGAAAACAGTGAGTTGCATATAACACTAGTATGTTGACTTGGACATAACTGTCATACAAATTAGGCATGGGGCCTATGTACGGATGACAGTGAATGCACAGCAAGTTAGTCTGATTAATCAGGTTGCAATAGACAATTAATTGGTATATACAGCCTGGAACTAATGCCTGCAAAATCGTGTAAATATTCCTTACAAGACAGAATGTTTAATAAAGTTACATGTAAAACTTACTCTACTGGTTGTCTGTGCTATTTCTCCTTCAGCTACTCAAAAATTGATACAAAATATCCACATGAAAGTATTGTTTACCCAACTTTTTAGTTAGGTTCTCTCGTTAATAGCTATTGAAACAAATATGCCATGAAATGAAAATGAAAATGGTATATTCTGAATCTGGGGAGGACGGAAAACAATCCACACTTATTTATATATTTTTGGAAATTTGAAAAATTCACACAAAAGTGTTGATTGTTCAGGACTATTAGACGTTTCCACTTCACAATAACAGCACTTACAGTTGACCGGGGCAGCTCTAGCAGGGTAGAAATTTGAGGAACTGACTTGTTGGAAAGGTGGTATCCTATGACGGTGCCACGTTGAAAGTCACTGAGCTCTTCAGTAAGGCCATTCTACTGCCGATGTTTGGCTATGGAGATTGCATGGCTGTGTGCTCGATTTTATACACCTGTCCACTAATTTGAAGGGGTGTTCACATACGTTTTTATATACAGTGGGGAAAAAAAGTATTTAGTCAGCCACCAATTGTGCAAGTTCTCCCACTTAAAAATATGAGAGAGGCCTGTAATTTTCATCATAGGTACACGTCAACTATGACAGACAAATTTAGAAAACAAAATCCAGAAAATCACATTGTAGGATTTTTTATGAATTTATTTGCAAATTATGGTGGAAAATAAGTATTTGGTCACCTACAAACAAGCAAGATTTCTGCCTCTCACAGACCTGTAACTTCTTCTTTAAGAGGCTCCTCTGTCCTCCACTTGTTACCTGTATTAATGGCACCTGTTTGAACTTGTTATCAGTATAAAAGACACCTGTCCACAACCTCAAACAGTCACACTCCAAACTCCACTATGGCCAAGACCAAAGAGCTGTCAAAGGACACCAGAAACAAAATTGTAGACCTGCAACAGGCTGGGAAGACTGAATCTGCAATAGGTAAGCAGCTTGGTTTGAAGAAATCAACTGTGGGAGCAATTATTAGGAAAAGGAAGACATACAAGACCACTGATAATCTCCCTCGATCTGAGGCTCCACGCAAGATCTCACCCCGTGGGTCAAAATGATCACAAGAACGGTGAGCAAAAATCCCAGAACCACACGGGGGACCTAGTGAATGACCTGCAGAGAGCTGGGACCAAAGTAACAAAGCCTACCATCAGTAACACACTACGCCGCCAGGGACTCAAATCCTGCTGCGCCAGACGTGTCCCCCTGCTTAAGCCAGTACATGTCCAGGCCCATCTGAAGTGTGCTAGAGTGCATTTGGATGATCCAGAAGAGGATTGGGAGAATGTCATATGGTCAGATGAAACCAAAATATAACTTTTTGGTAAAAACTCAACTCGTCGTGTTTGGAGGACAAAGAATGCTCAGTTGCATCCAAAGAACACCATACCTACTGTGAAGCATGGGGGTGGAAACATCATGCTTTGGGGCTGTTTTTCTGCAAAGGGACCAGGACGACTGATCCGTGTAAAGGAAAGAATGAATGGGGCCATGTATCGTGAATTTTAAGTGAAAACCTCCTTCCATCAGCAAGGGCATTGAAGATGAAACGTGGCTGGGTCTTTCAGCATGACAATGATCCCAAACACACCGCCCGGGCAACGAAGGAGTGGCTTCGTAAGAAGCATTTCAAGGTCCTGGAGTGGCCTAGCCAGTCTCCAGATCTCAACCCCATAGAAAATCTTTGGAGGGAGTTGAAAGTCCGTGTTGCCCAGCGACAGCCCCAAAACATCACTGCTCTAGAGGAGATCTGCATGGAGGAATGGGCCAAAATTGGGCCAGCAACAGTGTGTGAAAACCTTGTGAAGACTTACAGAAAACGTTTGACCTGTGTCATTGCCAACAAAGGGTATATAACAAAGTATTGAGAAACTTTTGTTATTGACCAAATACTTATTTTCCACCATAATTTGCAAATAAATTCATAAAAAATCCTACAATGTGATTTTCTGGAAAAAATTTTTCTCATTTTGTCTGTCATAGTTGACATGTACCTATGATGAAAATTACAGGCCTCTCTCATCTTTTTAAGTGGGAGAACTTGCACAATTGGTGGCTGACTAAATACTTTTTTCCCCCACTGTATAGTGTATGTATTATGATTATTTGAGCAATTTCCTTCAGCATAAGACTGGGTTGCGGATAGTAGCCTATATTGGATGCTCATTCCATGGAACTAATGCCTGCAAAATCGTGTAAATATTCCTTACAAGCCAGAATGTTTAATAAAATTACATTTAAAACTTACTCGACCGGTTGTCTGTGCTATTTGTCCTTCAGCTGCTTGAAAATTCATACAAAATATCCACAGGAAAGTATTGGTATATTCTGAATCAGGGGAGGACGGAAAACAATCCACACATTTTTTAAAATATTTTTGTGAAAATTGAAATCGGATAAAAACATTTCAAAAATAAAAAATGCACAAAAAAGTGTTGATTGTTCTCCATCCTCCCCTGATTCAGAATATACAATTTTCATGCTTGGTTCAATCGCTATTGACGAGGGAAAACCCAATATCCAATATAAAACTAAACAGGTAAAGAATACTTTCCTGTGGCCATTTTGTCTCAAAATTCGAGCAGCTTAAGGTCAAGCCGCAGACAACCGGTAGAGTAAGTTTAAATGTAATTTTATTCAACATTCTGGCTTGTAAGGCTAACAACACCTTGTTCAACTATTCAACTCATCAAGCCCTGGATTGGTTAGTTGAATCAAACGTGAACCACAGTGCTGGGCTGGAACAAAACCCGCACTGTGGGTCTACACTACAGGATCTTGACTGAAGATGCACTGATGACTAGTGTCCCTGTGTGGCTACTAGATAGATGACTAGAACATAATGTGATTGACCCAAATATTATTTCAAATCAAACTCTTTACTTCCTCGCAAGAAGATTGTATCCCACAGGGTACGGAACTGGAAACTGGCGTAAGTATCCCCAGAATGCAATGGTGTGATCACCAACTCTTCCTGAAACTGGTATTTTGCAGGCAGTGGTGGAGGGACGTCTAGGGTTTGCAAAGTGTCAGAGACATGGTCAGCTTCTTTGTGGCTTGGAGCATCAACTAGATTCGTTTCGATAGCGTCCCGCCACTCCTCTTTCGCGGCCTCTTGGGTTTGGTCTTTTGCGGGAGGTGTTGGAGGGATGTCATGGGTTTGCACATGGTCAGCTTCGTTGTCGCTTGGAGAATCTGTTAACGATAGATTCGTTTCGAACTTGGTAGCCTCCAATTGCCTCTCCTCTTCCGCGGCATGGGTTTGGCCCTCGGTTACTCGTGTATTCGTCGTCTGTGCACTATCAACGTAGACGCTCTCAGCATCTTTCACCTGATTTGTTTCTTGTATGTCTGCTGTAACAAACACGTATGTTCATCCACAAAGAACGAACGCCAGCATATAAATATTGCACCAGTGCGGTGCCATTTTCCCGACTGCTTAATGGCAGCGCGTCATGTTGACCAATAGGATGTAAGGATTTTAGTTTATTATGGACAATCATCACTGCGCAAAAGATGGGCATAGGGACTGATCTAAACTTGCTTTGTTACCTGCAACATTTAAATCTGATTAATTGTTTGATCAATTGAGCATATCATATTTACATTTTGATGTAACAGAATATAAAAAATTAATGTATCTGTGTTTTTCATAGCTACACAGTCAAGCCGAGGAGAAGGCTTTATATTGTTGCTTCTCAGGCCTTTAAACCAGTAGCCTATTAGACTACTGATGGATATACCAAATTGTCCCTTAATTTCTGTTATTACTCTCTCTACTTATGGATAATATGCCTTGGCTACTGATCTCCCTTCAGCCAATAACACTAGGCCTATCCAGCTGTTTTTTTCTTAAATCTGCAATATGGATTTTTTTGTGCAAACCAACCAAATTCACATAGAACTGTAGTTATAGATCTGTCATTCTCATTGAAAGCAAGTTTAAGAAGCGGTAGGTATGTAAGTTATTTCTATACTTCTCGTTCTTAAGATTCGTTTTTATGTATTTTACTTTCGGTTTGGTACAACAGCTTCAAACAGCTGAAAATACAATATATTTGGTTATGGAAAATATATTTCACAGCGGTTTAGATGGTACAATGATTCTCTACACTATAATTGCTTGTTTTGTCACATAAACTGAAAGTAGGGTAACTATTAGAATTTTAGCAACCAGGAAATGGTGGAGCGATTTTTACATGGTGCATCGTTAATCCCTTCAATGCCATTCATAATTACATTACATTGAAATATTAGGATATTGGGATAAGTTGCAGTATAAAAAAATATATAAAAAATTCAAAATCATTGTTGTGCTGAGATTTATTCAATGAACCAATTTAACCACATCTTGATGTTTTGCTCTACTCAACCTCATCACCATCCATGCTCATATTATAAATAATAATAATATGTCATTTAGTAGACGCTTTTATCCAAAGTTTTTTTATTTTATTATTGTGGATATTAGAATAATTCGAATTGGCCAAAACAGCATCAGAAATCATAAATGCTTTGTTGACATTGATGTGGTGACAGACAGTACATTAATACATTCAGATGTGTATGTAGGCCTGGCCTAAATGTGTGTTGCTGGCTACAATTGCTGCGTTCACACAGGAAGACCAATTCTGATATTTGTTTTTCTCACTAATTGGTCTTTGGACCAATCAGATCTGAAAAAGATCTGATGTGATTGGTCAAAAGACCAATTAGTGGGAAAAATAACAGAATTGGGCAGTCTGTATAAATCAGCGTATAAACGCTGCCAATGTCGCGAGCAACAGTCAGGCGGCAGTGACTAATGCTGCGTTCATAACCAAGTCTGAAGGTGGTATTTACAACATACCACTGGGAAAAATCCACTTTAACGCCCTTCCAACTCGTAATTACTAGTGGGAAACTCGTCTATCATCCCTGAGCTCCTGACTTCTACATGCTGACCTCTGACGTCACCTACCGCGATAAAAGCGTTTTTGAACACTATAATTTGTTTACAAGCGTGATAGCTGTACTTTTAGTTTAGGTTGTCACAGCTTGTTGGCCAGTAGCCAATCGGCGTTTCCCAACGAGTTCAAAGCACATGAATCCATCCAACTGGTATTTACGACTTCACAACTGATAATTACCACATTCCCACTTAGTTATGAACGCATGAATATAGACGGGCACATCCGTATCACCGCTCCCACGTACACACGCGCTCCAACATACTAGGAATTTCTGCTCAGCACCCATGGCCCCCCATTAGATGCTCAAAGCGGCTGTTGTCAGAACGAATTATATCTGCACTACTGCTGTTTACTTCTGACCTTGCCTGCCTCTGGTAGGGTTTTCAATATTTTATTCAGAATTCCTGTGCTCTATCCCCATGGCTACATCCGATGGAAATGGAATAGAAGGCTGTCTTTTGCAACGAGGCAGATCTCAAAGTGACCCAAACCTACTCACCGAATCCGGCATCGATCTAGTGCACAATACAGGTAAGATAGGCCTACATATTTTATTGTCAGGATATTCTATAGGTTATGATATTGGCGTTTTAACATAGTCTAATCGCTTTGGCGATACAGTCGTCTCCTAAAGCCATCCCGTATTGTTAAATGGGATTTGAGGACCACATCGGAAATAATAAGCACTCCATGCTTCATTTGACAGCAAAAAATACAATAAAAGTGATTCTCAGACAATTGAGAGAGGAAAAAATCATGACGCGTTTGCCATTTTCATCCAGTTCTATTTAAAATGAATGGATGCTCTCCCAAAAACGCTATTTGTGCGTGATATTTGGAGCCGTATGCGCGCGTAGCCCATCTGGTTTTGCAGTAAATGTGCTGATTAGAAATGAACTGTAGGCTAGCCTATACAGCAAAGCCTATTTTACACAAACCCATACTATTTAGATCATCATTGCACCATTGCTACATGTATCTATTGGCCTAATAAGATTGGACGTGAAGATGACAGCCTACAGTGAAGAAACCGCATGTGGTGTGGTCAATCATTTTAGGCGAAATGTCTAGACGCTTTTTTCGTCGCTAGGTTATATTGTGATTCGTTACATTGAGCGCACAGACACTCCCACTGTGCACAGACGTTAGTTCAACGTCTAGTTTTTATTTACATTTGGTTGAGTTGTCAACTGACATGAATTCAACGTGAAATCAACCAAAAATGTAACTCTGTCATTGGATTTAGGTTAGAAGTTAGGGGAAAAAATACGACATTCCATTATATTGATCCAATCCGTTTTCCATGTTTGTTTGAAATGGTGAAACCAACATTGATTAAACCAGTTTTTACCCAGTGGGCAGACATAGCCTACACTACATGACCAAAAGTATGTGGACACCGGTTTGTCGAACATCTCATTCCAAAATCATGGGCATTAATATGGAGTTGGTCCCCCCCTTGCTGCTATAACAGCCTCCACTCTTCTGGGAAGGCTTTCCACTAGATGTTGGAACATTGCTGCAGGGACTTGCTTCCATTCAGCCACAAGAGCATTAGTGAGGCCGTGCACTGATGTTGGGGGATTAGGTCTGGCTCGCAGTCAGCGTTCCAATTAATCCCAAAGGTGTTCGATGGGGTTGAGGTCAGGGCTCTGTGCAGGCCAGTCATGTTCTTCCACACCGATCTCGACAAACCATTTATGTATGGACCTCGCTTTGTGCACAGGGGCATTGTCATGCTGAAACAGGAAAGGGCCTTCCCCAAACTGTTGCCACAAAGTTGGAAGCACGGAATAGTCTAGAATGTCATTGTATGCTGTTGCGTTAATATTTCCCTTCACTGGAACTAAGGGGCCTAGCCCAAACCATGAAAAACAGCCCCAGACCATTATTCCTCCTCCACCAAACTTTACAGTTGGCGCTATGCATTGGGGCAGGTAGCGTTCTTCTGGCATCCGCCAAACCCAGATTAGTACGTCGGACTGCCAGATGGTGAAGCGTGATTCATCACTCCAGAAAACACCTTTCCAATGGCTTCGAGCTTTACACCACTCCAGCCAACGCTTGGCATTGCGCATGGTGATCTTAGGCTTGTGTGCAGCTGCTCGGCCATTGAAACCCATTTCATGAAGCTCCTGACAAACCGTTCTTGTGCTGACGTTGCTTCCAGAGGCAGTTTGGAACTCGGTAGGGAGTGTTGCAACCGAGGACAGACGATCTTTACACGCTTCAGTACTTGGCAGTCCCGTTCTGTGAGCTTGTGTGGCCTACCACTTCGAGGTTGAGCTGTCGTTGATATTTTAAGTTTCCACTTCACAATAACAGCACTTACAGTTGACCAGGGCAGCTCTAGCAGGGCAGGAATTTGACGACCTGACTTGTTGGAAAGGTGGCATCCTATGACGGTGCCACATTGAAAGTCACTGAGCTCTTCAGTAAGGCCATTCTACTGTCGATGTTTGTCTATGGCGATTGCGTGGCTGTGTGATCGATTTTATACACCTGTCAGCAACAGGTGTGGCAGAAATAGCCAAATCCATTAATTTGAAGGGGTGTCCACATACTTTTGTGTATATATAGTGTATGTATTATGATTATTTGAGCAATTGCCTTCAGCATAAGACTGGGTTTCGGATAGTAGCCTATATTGGACACTCATTCCATGGACCCTTGGCCATCCCAACTCAGCCATTGTGTTTCACAGCATCAATTGGTTCCCATGCTGAGCAGATCAAACTGTCCTATGATCAATAACCCTGTGTTCCACATGATGGATAGGATCAAAGACTTCCACATCTGTGCAGCCCTACATAGGCCTATAGAACATTGATTTACTGTGGCGTGGACCATGCAGGCTATTCCCATTTCAGTTAACCTACCTCTTAACCTAATTCTCAGCTATTTTCACCTATATGGGTGATTAATCACTTTTCCTTCATAAACGAACAGGCCCTCCTTCCCTAGACTGTTTATCAGCCAGGCGTTTTTATTCTCAAGTGCTTTTAGACATAGGCGGCAGGCCTAATGGCATTTTGTTATCAACAGCTGATATTTTTAACACAGTTGCATAAAATATTTTATTGGACAGTTGTTTAGTGTTGGTGCCAGCCCGTGTCTGTTGAAGAAGACTGTATGTTTATGGCATATTTATGGTTAAATTGAGTGGGTTCTTCTTCACCATTTACTGTTCACACACACACACACACACACACACACACACACACACACACACACACACACACACACACACACCAGAAGCATGTTGGTAAAGTATGCATGAGCATGATTCACAAAACCACTGTTGTCTATTCATATTTCAACCAGCTATCTGTTTAGATCCTTTTTTTGCACTTTTACAATTGTCTCTACCCTCTTCATTCATCAATATTTTACAGCAAATGTTTAATGAAACTGCTCCACTTATGGCTAATCTAATTGTCACATACCTGTATGTGATAATGTAACAATATGCCCTCTAGTTACATCTTAGTAAACAACATCACACATTAACAGTGATTGAAGCATTGAAGCAGTACTATGAGAACCAGGTCTTATACTTTAATGTGCCTACACATGTGACCTACGCCCATTCACACGGCACAGCTAATGGAGTATACTGTAAATACAGTTCATTCAAGAGAACAGTAGCAGTGTCTGGTGACCCAAAGTACACATTGTCTGTCCTCAGTTTATCGTCACTGTGTGAGCGTCGCGGAACTCTCGGCCTGCAGTCTTTGCCAAAGGATTACTAAGCCTTTTACGCAGTGGCCTTTGCAGCTGCAGAGACTGACACTGTATTCATCCACTTCGTTAACGCCATAGAGAGAAGACAAAACAAGAGGACAAAGACACAGCATTAGCTGTAGAACATTCAAGGCAATTTGACCCTTCGTTTGCATTATTTTAAGGGCTATTTTTTATTTGAAGCACAATGGGTAATATGAACAGGATTAAACAAATACTTACAGTCTGAGATGTTGTTGCCAGGCCAGGATTTTACTTTGAGGGGTTTTGCACCCAGTCTGAAGACATTTAGGGAAAACACTACAGGGTCTTATATACGCCACTTAGAATGTATACGTAATACCAGGCATGGTTGACACAGTAATGGTTCCCTAAAGCCCCAACCGTTCAATCAGTTTGTTCAGGCACAAATCCTTTACACACTCCTGCTAATACCAAGTCACTTTAGCTCTGTCTCACTTACTGTAGTCTCTTAGCAGCATCTGACCATTGAGGCAACGAAGCAATGGGATGCTTTGCACCCTAGGAGAATACTGTATACTGCAGGTATAAAAGGTGCAGTGAAATGCTTACTTGCGAGCTCCCTCAACAATGTAGTACAAATATCAATATCAATCAAAAATAACAATTAGAAGAAAGTTGTATGCATACTAAAACAAATATGTACACAATAGGATATACAGTATAAATTATGAATGTGCGGTCAAGTATTACTGTATTTACAATATATAGTGGATAGTGTATTTGTCTAATAGTCTCTTAGATGCAGATCTGAGCAGGTAGACAGCTAGGGTTAGCTGTTCAACAGTCTGATGGCCTGAAGGTAGAAGCTGTCTCGGAGCCTGTTGGTCAAAGACCTGATGCTCCGATACCATTTGCCAAATGGTAACGGAGTGAACAGTCCATGGTGCGGGTGACTGGAGTCCTTCACGATCTTCTGGGCCTTCCTCAGCTAGCTACACTAGTGGATTCGGAAAGTATTCAGACCCCTTTACTTTTTCCACATTTTGTTACGTTACAGTCTTATTCCAAAATTGATTAAATAACATTTTTTCCTCATCAATCTATACACAATACCCCATATTGACAAAGCGAAAACAGGTTTTTAGAAATGTTTGCAAATGTATATATATAAAAAAAACCTGATACCTTATTTACAAACGGATTCAGACTTTTTGCTATGAGACTCGAAATTGAGCTCAGGTGCATCCTGTTTCCATTGATCATCCTTGCGATGTTTCTATAACTTGATTGGCGTCCATCTGTGGTAAATTAAATTGATTGGACATGATTTGGAAAGGCACACACCTGTCTATATAAGGTCCCACAGTTGACAGTGCATGTCAGAGCAAAAACCAAGCCATGAGGTCGAAGGAATTGTCCGTAGAGCTCCGAGACAGAATTGTGTCAAGGCACAGATCTAGGGAAGGGTACCAAAACATTTCTGCAGCATTGAAGGTCCCCAAGAACACAGTGGCCTCCATCATTCTTAAATGGAAGAAGTTTGGAACCACCAAGCCTCTTAATAGAGCTGGCTGCCCAGCCAAACTGGGCAATCGAGGGAGAAGGGCCTTTGTCAGGGAGGTGACCATGAACCCGATGGTCACTATTACAGAGCTCCAGAGTTCCTCTGTGGAGATGGGAGAACCTTCCAGAAGCACAACCATCTCTGCAGCACTCCACCAATCAGGCCTTTATGGTGGAGTGGCTAGACGGAAGCCACTCCTCAGTAAAAGGCACATGACAGCCCACTTGGAGTTTGCCAAAAGGCACCTAAAGACTCTCAGACCATGAGAAACAAGATTCTCTGGTCTGATGAAACCAAGATTGAACTCTTTGGCCTGAATGCCAAGCGTCATGTCTGGAGGAAACCTGGCACCATTTTTCAGCGGCAGGGACTGGGAGACTAGTCAGGATCGAGGGAAAGATGAACAGAGAAAAGTACAGGGAGATCCTTGATGAAAACTTGTCAAGAGCACTCATGACCTCGGACTGGGGTGAAGGTTCAACTTCCAACAGGACAACGACCTTAAGCACACAGCCAATACAATGCAGGAGTCTCTGAATGTCCTTGAGTGGCCCAACCAGAGCCAGGACTTGAACCCAATCGAACATCTCTGGAGAGACCTGAAAATAGCTGTGCAGCGACACTCCCCATCCAACCTGACACAGCTTGAGAGGATCTGCAGAGAAGAATGGGAGAAACTCCCCAAATACAGGTGTGCCAAGCTTGTAGCGTCATACCCAAGAAGACTCAAGGCTGTAATCGCTGCCAAAGGTGCTTCAACAAAGTACTGAGTAAAGGGTCTGAATACTTATGTAAATGTGATATTTCAGTTATTGTTATTTTATGAATTTGCAAAAATGTCTGAAAGCCTGTTTTTGCTTTGTCATTATGGGGTATTGTGTATAGATTGATGAGAAGAAAACAAACAATTTAATCAATTTTAGAATAACATAACAAAATGTGGAAAAAGTCAAGGGGTCTGAATACTTTCCGAATGCACTGTATATACAAAGGTATGTGGTCACCCCTTCAAATTAGTGGATTCGCAATTTCAGCCACACCTGTTGCTGACATTTGTATAAAATCGAGCACACAGCCATGCAATCTCCATAGACAAACATTGGCAGTAGAATGGCCTTACTGAAGAGCTCAGTGACTTTCAACATGGCACCGTTATAGGATGCCACCTTTCCAACAAGTCAGTATGTCAAATTTCTGCCCTGCTAGAGCTGCCCCAGTCAACTGTAAAGTGCTGTTACTGTGAAGTGGAAACGTCTAATAGCAGCAACGGCTCAGCCGCGAAGTGGTAGGCCACACAAGCTCACAGAACGTGACCGCCAAGTGCTGAAGCGCGTAGCGCGTAAAAAATGTCTGTCCTCGGTTGCAAAACTTACTACCGAGTTCCAAACTGCCTCTGGAAGCAACGTCTGCACAATAACTGTTCGTCAGGAGCTTCATGAAATGGGTTTCCATGGCCGAGCAGCCGCACACAAGCCTAAGATCACCATGCGCAATGCCAAGTGTCGGCTGGAGTGGTGTAAAGCTTGCCGCCATTGGACTCTGGAGCATTAGAAACGTGTTCTCTGGAGTGATGAATCACGCTTCACCATCTGGCAGTCCGACGGACCAATCTGGGTTTGGCGGATGCCAGGAGAACGCTACCTGCCTGAATGCATAATGCCAACTGTAAAGTTTGGTGGAGGAGGAATAATGGTCTGCGGCTGTTTGTCATGGTTCGGGCTAGGCCCCTTAGTTCCAGTGAAAGGAAATCTTAACGCTACAGCATACAATGACATTCTAGACGATTCTGTGCTTCCAACTTTGTGGCAACAGTTTGGGGAAGGCCCTTTCCTGTTTCAGCATGACAATGCCCCTGTGCACAAAGCGAGGTCCATACAGAAATGGTTTGTCGAGAACGGTGTGAAAAAACTTGACTGGCCTGTACAGAGCCCTGGCCTAAACCCCATCGAACACCTTTGGGATGAATTGGAACGCAGACTGCGAGCCAGACCTAATCGCCCAACATCAGTGCACGACCTCACTAATGCTCTTGTGGCTGAATGGAAGCAAGTCCCTGCAGCAATGTTCCAACATCTAGTGGAAAGCCTTCCCAGAAGAGTGGACAGCCAAGGCGGGACCAACTCCATATAAATGCCCATGATTCTGAAATGAGATCTTCGACGAGCACATACTTTTGGTCATGTAGTGTAAGTACAGCTGATACCTCACCAATTCTCCCAGATTCAAGAGGGGCAGTTACTCTAAGAAGGTGCTTGAGACAAGGTGGAGTAGCAGTGGTGCAAAGCATTCTGGATAATTTCTCTTATACTCTTCCGCCATGTAGATCCTCAGTAGCTCAGTTGGTAGAGCATGGCGCTTTGGGTTTGATTCCTGGGACCACCCATACTTAAAATGAATGTATGCATGACTGTAAGTTGCTTTGGATAAAAGCATCTGCTAAATGGAATATATTATGGTATGATATTTTAAACTGTGATGTTCAGACTCAGATTATTTTGTGTACTTGCTCAATTAGCCAAGCGTGCTTTTATTATGAAGAAGAACAATTTGATTACTGATGTAAAAGGTTTGAGTCACGCTCACTCATCATTACCCTCCCCTTCACTCTCTGAATGTAGACAAGGGAAGTTTATAAGAAGCCTAAAATAATGTGCCCCCCACACTATATTCATTTGACAGTATGCAAGACTCTACAGGCTAGTAGAGTTAGTTGAACATCTAAAAACTATCTATAAACCCTCTACTGTGGACTATCCAAATAAAGTGATACCATAAAACCTTTCACACACTCATGCATGCACACACACACCTCACCACTCAAACCCTACAGAATCTGCACAAATGCTCATTGATCAGCAAGTTCAGGTAGGCCACAGCACTTCAGCCAACAAAGGAAGGTAAGAGCGGTGCTCAACAATAAAGAAAGATATCCAAAAAAGGACTACCCGTACAGGAAGAACCAATAGTGGACTAATTCATGATAAAATATGTTGAAGCCCTCAAAATAACACAATGAGAGATTTACTTAATCTTAGAAGGCTCTCAGGCTTTATTCCATGAGATGGACAGAACAGGGTCGTATTCACTAAAAGGAAGAAAACAGTCCAAAACGGGAAGGTACTGTCTTAAGTTGTCCAATAAGAAACACTAATTTTCGGTATCCGTTGCATAACATTTTGGTACAGTGTGCCCTAATGTATACGACCCAGGTATACTGTTCATAGAGCTGCCTGTCTGCCTCCTCTTCCCCCACCTGACTGAGGTCACACTTCATGCACATTTTCTCTGCCTCCTGCTCCTAAGAACCAGGGCACCAAATAAAGAGATAAGGGGCCGTATGTATAAAAAGTCTCAGAGTAGCACTGCTGATCTAAGGTCAGGTCCCCCCTGTCCATGTAATCTTATTTTTTGTGATCTAAAAGGCAAATCTGATCCTAAATCAGCACTCCTACTCTGAGATGCTTGATACATATGGTCCGAGACCTATTAGTGGAAAAGCAAATGCCAGTAGGAAGAGGCAATAGGAAAATACCTCAGATCTGAGGCCCATGGTGAAGACCTTACTGGAAAAGACAGGACAGCAGCAGTGAGAAAATGTATTGCAGTCGGAAAGGAATCCTGACACCAGCCTGGCCCTGTAGTCAGGAGCACTGAACTAGAAGTAGTCCTGCTGTCCTCAGGGCTGTCAGTCAAGTCATGCGGACTGGAAGTTACAGTTACAGCAACGCTAGTAGCCTAGCACTTCTGTCTTTTCATCTGTTCTTGAAGTTGTTTTCAAGTGCTATTGTAAAGAGAAACCAGCATAAGACTAATAGGCATTTGTCGATAACTCCAGTTATCTGTGACACTTGAAATACTGTCAGATTGTAGCTTCATTCAGCTCAAGTTCACTTTTCCACAGCATGTTTAGCACATTTTGTGTTCAAAATATGGTGGAAGTGTGGTAGCCTATTATAACCGTAAGTTGAATGAAACCAAATGTTTTGTTTTGCTTCGCTACTCTCTCAATTGGGCAATTTTTGTGAACGAGACTTGCTACACCTTCATGCTACTGAACAAAAATATAAACGCAACATGCATTTAAGCAGATATTCACACCTCAGTCAGCTTTTTTCTGGATTATGTGTTTTTTAAATTAATTTTTTATTATTATTATTATTATTATTATTATTGCTGCACTGTGGGAGCTACAAACACAAGTATTTCGCTGCACCTGCAAAACTCATCTGCAAATCTGTGTACGCAACTAATAAACTTTGGTTTGATTTTGATTTGAGTCCCTCAATTTCACATTGACTTTTCATTACACCACACTCTCTCTATTGACCACCTCCCCACGTCTCCATTTTTCTTACTCATTCCATCTCTCTCTTTGGCTCTCTATCTCTCCTGCTGCTTCAGTGTGTCTCAGTAACCCTGGTCGTGCCACCCCCTCTGCACCTAGCTCTGTTGGGTGACCCACCCTCTCGCTACATGCCATGTCAGGGTAATTGACAAGCCAGAAGCAGGAAATGACTCATCCCTTGTGTTGCTAAGTGGCTGCTGAAAGAGCACGGCCACTAAAGGGTGGGAGGGAGGCCACTCTCTGACTGTCTCTCCCCACCTCATTTAGATATAGCGGCTGTATCCTGGGACTCATTTAACTGGAGGACTCTGTGGGTTGACAAACAGACAGATGGGCGGGCAGATGGACGGACAGACCGATAGGTGAGAGACAGACAGATAGGTGAGCAGACAGACAAATGGACAGATAGGCAGACTGACAGACAGGCATGCATGCAGATGGACAGATAGATATACAGACCAAAAGTATAAACACAGCATGCAACAATTTCAAAGATTTTACTGAGTTACAGTTCATATAAGGAAATCAGTCAATTGAAATAAATAAATTAGGCACTAATCTATGGATTTTACATGACTGGGAATACAGATATGCATTTGTTGGTCACATATACCTTAAAAAAAGGTAGGGGCTTGGATCAGAAAACCAGTCAGTATCTGGTGTGACCACCATTTGCCTAATGCAACGCGACATATCTCCTTCGCATAGAGTTGATCAGGCTGTTGATTGTGGCCGGTGGAATGTTGTCCCACTCCTCTTCAATGACTGTGCGAAGTTGCTGGATATTGGCGGGAACTGGAACACGCTGTCGTACACGTCGATCCAGAGCATCCCAAACATGCTCAATGGGTGACATGTCTGGTGAGTATATGAACCATGGAAGAACTGGGACATTTTTAGCTTCCAGGAATTGTGTACTGATCCTTGCGACATGGGGCCGTGCATTAGCATGCTGAAACACGAGGTGATGGCGGCGGATGAATGGCATGACAATGGGCCTCAGGATCTCGTCACGGTATCTCTGTGCATTCAAATTGTCATCGATAAAAATGCAATTGTGTTCGTTGTCTGTAGCTTATGCCTGCCTGTACCATAACCCCACCGCCACCATGGGGCACTCTGTTCACAACATTGACATCAGCAAACCGCTCGCCCACACGACGCCATACACGTGGTCTGCGGTTGTGAGGCTGGTGGGCGTACTGCCAAATTCTCTAAAATGACGTTGGAGGCTGCTTATGGTAGAGAAATGAACATTAAATTATCTGGCAACAGCTCTGGTGGACATTCCTGCAGTCAGCATAACAATTGCACGCTATTATGTTATGGGACCAAAACTGCACATTTTAGAGTGGCCTCTTATTGTCCCCAGCACAAGGTGCACCTGTGTAGTGATCATGCTGTTTAATCAGCTTCTTGATATGCCACACCTGTCAGGAGGATGGATTATCTTGGTAGAGGAGAAATGCTCACTAACAGGGTTGTAAACATATTTGTCCATAACATTTGAGAGAAATAAGCGTTTTGTGCGTATGGAACATTTCTGGGATCTTTTATTTCAGCTCATGAAACAAGGGACCAACACTTTACATGTTGCTTGTATATTTTTGTTCAGTGTAGGTGCATCGATAGATACACCGATAGATTGATAGATAGCCCATAGGCCGCCTATAGACTACTTCCAAGGTAACAAAACAATTCATCAATGATGGACTTTGGTTGAACTATTCCTTTAATCCCATTTCTATTATGGAACTAGAACTGTAATTCACGAAGCTGTCAGCTCACGACTCATTCATCTCGGCCGGCCAAGACCAGGAAGTCTATTTGTTGTGGCAAGACCTCTCTTAATTTCCATCTTGAGCCACTCATGTTCTCCACAGAGGCAGGAGAAACACTTACTAGAGGAACTCCTAAGGAATACCTAAAAGTAATCCCATGCAGGTTAAAAGCAGGTCAAAAATGTTTTGGGGGTGAGTGATCTGGGCCACGACTTGTACACTTCATCGATGGACATACATTTCATCAGTTGGTTGTAAATGTAGCTTCTACTTTCAAAGTGAGTGATGTGTTTCTTCTCAGCTTGTCACAGTGCCCGTGGTACAGATGAAGGATCTTAATTACCTACAATGCAAGGACATTTGCAATACATGTAGTTGAGGTTTAAAAAGGCTTCTGAAATTTGTAATTTCCACTTAGAGATTTCAGACATGATTGTCCTTAATGTAAAAAATGTATCAACACCTACAAAAATGTCAATTTAATTATAATCCATATAATAATTCACATTTCCTGTTGCTGCAGGATTCTAATCCTGCTGTGGCAAACTGGCTCAAATTTAAGATCCTACATCTGTGCAGCACATCACTGCTTGGTCAATGAGAGTAAGTCTGCATGACCACAGCATCTGTTACATGATTATCACCACCAATGTTCCCTCAAAGTTTTGGGGGCACTGAGCAAATTTCTGGTCTTGTGAGCGGAAACTTGAACGTTGTGAGAATTTTGTGCAACTTCCGGTGCGCGTTTACAGTGCACACCGAGGCTGTACCCTTACCCTTTTAGACAGTAGCCAGTAGGCTATTGTGGCTATTTAAGCATAATGTAGGCCTACCAACAATACCAATGGAGAAAATCACATAACATTTTAACATGGAAATAGCTTTTGATTTCTATGATATAGCCTACAGTAGCCTATATGTGGTGTTCAATGCAGGCCTACATTGCATGAGACTTTTAAAAACGTTTTTACATTATGAAGGGCTTGATATTTAATTAATACTTTTTTACTTGATCTGTAACACCATGGGCCAAATAGGTGGCTGTGAATTACATTGAATTGTGTTGTATGATGCAAGAAACCACTTTACAAAATACAATTAATTATTATTACCATACAGAGAATTAGACAATGTAGGCTACCCCTCTGCCTATTGGCTTATTTGCATATTCAAGCCTGTCTCAAAATACAACACTGCCCCTTTAATTAAGACGAAAGCCTTTTACATGACTGGCTTTTCGAAGACAGCTTGAAATGTAGCCTACACGTTTTGTGCTCTTGTAGGAAGCAGTAACTCCCCATTACTGACCTATACTTATCTATAACTAGGCTAATAACTCGCTAACTTGCAAATAATATAAAGAAATGTGCACACACGCGGCTCTGTGCTCTGATCCCAACTGATCTGATCTGAAAACCGCATTCACTCGCGGGATGTTGTTCCCACCGTGACTATTAAAACATACCCAAACCGTGGATAGATGGCAGCATTCACGCAAAACTGAAAGCGCGATCCACCGCATTTAACCACAGCAAGGTGACTGGGAATATGGTTGAATACAAACAGTGCAATTATTCCCTCCGTAAGGCAATCCAACAGGTAAACGTCAGTACAGAGACAAAGTGGAGTAGTAATTCAACGGCTCAGACACGAGACGTATGTGGCAGGGTCTACAGACAATCACGGATCACAAAGGGAAAACCAGCCACGTCGCGGACACTGACGTCTTGCTCCTGGACAAGCTAAACACCTTCTCGCTCGCTTTGAGGATAACACAGTGCCACCGACGTGGCCCGCTCCCAAGGACTGTGGGCTCTTGTTCTCTGTGGCTGACGTGAGTAAGACATTTAAGCGTGTTAACCCTCGCAAGGCTGCTGGCCCAGACGGCATCCCTAGCATGCGCAGACCAGCTGGCTGGAGTGTTTACGGACATTCAATCTCTCCCTATCCCAGTCTGCTGTCCCCACTTGCTTCAAGATGCCCACCATTGTTCCTGTACCCAAGAAAGCAAAGGTAACTGAACTAAATGAGTATCGCCCGTAGCACTCACTTAGGTCATCATGAAGTGCATTGAGAGGCTAGTTAAGGATCATATCACCTCCACCTTACCTGACACCCTAGACCCACTTCAATTTGCTAACCGCCCCAATAGATCCACAGACGATGCAATCGCACTGCCCTATCCCATCTGGACAAGAGGAATACCTATGTAAGAATGCTGTTAATTGACTATAGCTCAGCCTTCAACACCATAGTACCGACCAAGCTCATCATTAAGCTCGGGCCCTGGGTCTGAACTCCGCCCTGTGCAACTGGGTCCTGGACCTCTTGACGGGCCGCCCCCAGGTGGTGAAGGTAGGAAACAACACCTCCGCTACGCTGATCCTCAACACAGGGGCCCCACAAGGGTGCATGCACAGCCCCCTCCTGTACTCCCTGTTCACCCATGACTGCGTGGCCACGCACGCCTCCAACGCCATCATCAAGTTTGCAGACGACACAACAATGACGAGACAGCCTACAGGGAGGAGGTGAGGGCCCTGGCGGATTGGTGCCAGGAAAATAACCTCTCACTCAACGTCAACAAAACGAAGGAGCTGATCGTGGACTTCTGGAGACAGCAGATGGAGCACGCCCCTATCCACATTGACGGGACCAAAGTGGAGAAGGTGAAAAGCTTAAAGTTCCTCGGCATACACATCACTGACAATCAGAAATGGTCCATCCACACAGACAGTGTCGTGAAGAAGGCGTAACAGCGCCTTTACAACCTCAGGAGGCTAAAGGAATTCGGCTTGGCCCCTAAGACCCTCACAAACTTTTACAGATGCACAATTGCGAGCATCCTGTCGGGCTGCATCACCGCCTGGTACGGCAACTCCACCGCCCTCAACCGCAGGGCTCTCCAGAAGGTGGTGCGGTCTGCCCAACGCATCACCAGGGGCATACTGCCTGCCCTCCAGGACACTTACAGCACCCGATGTCACAGGAAGGCCAAAAAGATCATCAAGGAAATCAATCACCCGAGCCACGGCCTGTTCACCCCGCTATCATCCAGAAGGCGAGGTCAGTCCAGGTGCATCAAAGCTGGGACAGAGAGACTGAAAAACTGCTTCTATCTCAAGGCCATCAGACTGTTAAATAGCCATCACTTGCCGGCTACCACCCGGTTACTCAACCCTGCACCTTAGAGGCTGCTGCCCTATGTACATAGTCATGGAATCACTGGTCACTTTAATAATGTTTACATACTGCTTTACTCATTTCATATGTATATACTGTATTCTACTGTATTTTCATGAATGCCACTCCGACATTGCTCGTCCTAATATTTATATATTTCTTAATTCCATTCTTTTACTTTTAGATGTGTGTGTATTATTGTGAATTGTTAGATACATTTCACTACACCCCCATTAACATCTGCTAAATGTGTATGTGACCAATAACATTTGATTTGATTTGGTTTGATTGAAAGTCCGCTCGTGGGCTACACCGCCAATAGAATTCTACTCCGTTGCACTCTGGCTCTGCCTACAACAAAATCAGACTCAATCTTGCAAAGTTAGATTTGTTTTGGTTTGTTGCATTGAAAAGGGTCTGATATGTTAGTTAATTCGATCACTATAATCTATATCAGGACTGCCCAACCCTGTTCATGAAGAGCTACCGTCCTGTAGGTTTTCACTCCAACCCTAATCTAGCAGACCTCATTCTAGTAATTAGCTGGTTGATAAGATTAATCAGGTTAGTAACACCTGGGGTTGGAGCAAAAACCTACAGGAGGGTAGCTCTCCAGGAACAGGGTTGGGCAACCCTGATCTAAATTTATATAGTGCAAACTAATGGCGCAAATTCAGTGAAGTTCAATCTCTTGCGTCTCTGTGCGGCTTGGCATTTCTTCTGCGCTGCAGTCGTGTAGGAGGTGAGCGGCCACGCACGCGCGCAGTTTAGAGGGAACATTGATCACCACAACTGTCATATACTGTCCACCAGTGGCGATTTTAGCATGTCAATCTTGGTGGGGCAAACACATTTCTTCTTTGGTGTTGTGCATGCCAGCAAAGCCACAACACTAAACAATACATTCATTTCACTATAACGGTGACAAACGGTGCCCACAAACTGTTAGGGCCTACATAAAGCTGTCCCAACAGCAGAGTCCCAACAGCAGTCCCAACACCTTACCACTGCTACACCTGGCTACCAGCAGAGCCTTGTCTGGCAGCGAAACAGTTCAATCAGCCTCATTTACTGCCTTTAAAAAAAACAGCTGATATGGCTGACTTGCTTAAACAAATGTGGTTTCAGCTGACAATTAAGATGTACAAACTATGGCATAAGGAGACGACGAGCGGATAAGAGGCAATCCGTAATTTCGATTAAGACATTAATGAGCGAGCTAGGACGAACGTAGTCAATATAACTATTTGTTCAGCACTTTTGAAATGTACTGCGACAGAATTCAGAACATTGGCCGTTCTTCCAGTGTTCTCCCTGTACACCAAGTCAGAACCGTAGGATAAATAAAGGGGCCATATAAGCAGACAATGAAAGCTCTTACAATATTCGATGATTACATTTCTCTAAAACAGGCTATAGGCTACATGTGCACCACCAAGTCAGAACAGTAGGCGAAATTTAAGAGGTGAAAAGGGACCAAATTATTAGGGTGAGGCACATGGGCTACTAACAGCTTACTACACAACATACACTTAGTATTACTTTCTTAGCTACAGTATACATATCTCCCTGGCATATTACATCATTTATGCAGCAGCATACAATACATTTTTGGACTCACCTTGTGTTGTGCTCACTTGAACAGGAAGGTGGCACGGCGGTCCTTCGTGGGCAAATTTTGTCATCAAACTTTGTCATCAAAGTCTGGCATTCTCTGGATTTATGGTGCTTTCAAGACAACTGGGAACTCGGGGGAAAAAAACAATGTCGAATCATGATGACGTCAGTGATCTTCAGGTCGGCGCTCTAGAAAGAGGCCCGAGTTCCCGACTTGTAATTCCGAGTTGGATGACCGTTCAAAACGTATTTTCCCAGTCGGAGCTCATTTTTTCCCCGAGTTCCCAGTTGTCTTGATGAAGTCATGCTGGATTGACAGCATGGCCAATGTTGAATGTTTTCCTTTTAAGCTTGGAAAAGAGACCCTTAAACCCAGACTTGGAACCACACACCCACTCCACTGAATATCAGGCTAGTGATTGCTTTGCAATGCTTGCAGTTAGCCACTGATTCCTTCCAAACCACTCATTGTTGAATTTGCGATTTCCAACTTGTTGAGTAATGTTTATGGCCGATGAGCACCGATACGTTTTATCTATAATTGCTCTTACATTTTAGTCATTTAGCAGACGCTCTTATCCAGAGCGACTTACAGTTAGTGAATGCATACTTTATTTTTTTGTTTTTTTCATACTGGCCCCCCGGCCAAACCCTCCCCTACCTTGGACGACGCTGGACCACTTGTGCGCCGCCCATGGGTCTCCCGGTCGCGGCCGGCTGCGACAGAGCCTGGACTCGAACCAGGATCTCTAGTGGCACAGCTAGCACTGCGATGCAGTGCCTTAGACCACGGCGCCACTCGGGAGTCTCTTCATATGACAAGGATTAAAAAGCATTTGCCAGTAGATTGTCGACTTGATTCATGATGATGACTGCTAGCTAAGATTTCGAAAGTATGATGTTGACATGATCAGTCCAATCAACGCTACTGTGTATATATAACGTGATTTGACGTCATTTTATCTCCACACATGAAAATGAAACACGACAACAACAAGCCTTATGCTTATTCCCTGAGGTTGTGGATGCAGATTAGGCATTTGACAGTGTGAACTGTGTCAAATGCCAGGGAATAAGCGTGTGTGTGTGCGTCCATGCGTCTATACCTATACATGTACTTGGGAACGTGTGTGTGTGTGTGTGTGTGTGTGTGTGTGTGTGTGTGTGTGTATTTGCGAGCATGTGTGTGTTTGTTGATGTGTTGGGAGAACTAGCACGACTGCCTGAGCTTGTGCAACACTGAAAAATCACAGCCGGAATCAGACTGAGTGGGAAAGCAGTCAGGCAGTTCAGCAGACAGCCCTGTGAGACCGTCGTGGAACTAGGACCCGAGCAAAGCGAAACACCTGTCGTAGGCCTCAGTGTTAAAGGGATAGTTCAGCCAATTTTTCAAAATTAGACATTGGTTTCCTTACCCTGTAAGCAGTCTATGGACAAGGTATGACAGCAATCCATGCTTTGGTTTAGTTTCCCTAGCACTGTTTCCACATGTTAATGTTTTAGTATTGGTGGCACAAATCCCATTCAAGTTATGGGACCGATATTAGCATTTTTTGCGCATCATGTCCAAGTCATCCAAAAGTATCTCAAATTGATTGTGAAGCTCAACAAGTCACTTTTATAGATGATTTGAACATCAAAAATCCTAATATCAGTCCCATAACTTGAATGGGATTTGTGCAACAAATGCAAAAATATTAGCATGTGGGAACAGTGCCAGGGAAACTAAACCAAAGCATGTATTGCTATCATACCTTGTCCATAGACTGTTTACAGAGTAAGGAAACCAATATGTCATTTAGTAATTTGGGTGAACTATCTTAAGGAAGAAAGTAATGGAGCTAAAGAAGGTTAAGTGGGGTCAGGATGCCATGCTACAGTAGAGCAGAGAGAAGAGGAAAACTATAGTTTTTGCCCTTGCACAAAAGAGGAGGAGACAACCTCTGCCTGTGTGAAAAGCCAGAGAGATACTGTAGAATTGCCCTCCTGGGCTATCTGGACAACATTGAGGGATAGACTGTGAATCTGTTGTAAATAGACACTCGTATTAGTTACCTGAGGTCTATTGGATAGTTTCTGTATTCATCAACATCAATCATCTTCTCAAATTTTGGGCGGCTGCATACCAATACCATGCTCTGTTTTTTTTAATAGTTTTTTTTCCCTTGTATCATTTCATGAGTCATTTTCTAATCAGAAACAAAAACCTTGGATTGGTGAAAGCCATATGGTACAATTGAAGCCAACTGGCAGCTGGGTAGGAGGTTGCTTTTGGAACCAGTGTGAAATGGCTAGCTAGTTAGAGGTACGCACTAGTAGTGTTTCAATCGGTGACATCACTCGCTTTGAGACCTTGAAGTAGTTGTTTCCCGCGGCTTTTGTGGAGCGATAGGTAACAATGCTTCGAGGGTGACTGTTGTTGATGTGTGCAGAGCCCAGGTTAGGGCGAGGAGAGGGACGGCAGCAATACTATTTCCAATCAATGAGGATGAGGAGAGCGAACATGTAGACTAAGGAGCCCCCCACACACTCGCTGTTGGCTGGTATTACAGAGGCCAACCCTAACTCCCATTTACGTCAAATTTTCACTTCTAGCCTACCATTGAAATCAATGCATGACTAAGTGAACATTTTCCTTAAGTGGAAGTTAGGATTCACCCTCCCATTTATAGTCTGAGTTTCCCACTCCGACAATGTGGGCGATTCTGTCAGAGATAGATGATCAAGGGAGATCAAATAAACAGTGTCTGGGCTGGGAACACCAAGGGTATAGAGAGAAGGAGATGGGGAGGACTGAAAAAGAACAATGAGCCCAAGGTGGATGAGGTAGAATAGGTAGACAGACTTCCCAGCCACTCAAGGGATGCCAACATCAAATCACTACAGAGGGAGAGTAGAGGAAGCCCTTTCAGAGTAACTGTTAGCTTGATAAGCACTTACAGTAGAGCAGTATTGAACACAACGATCCTTACAGGCCCTCTCTTGAGATGGTAAATTAAATACATAGCCGTATCAGATGACAGTAATAGATAGAATTCGGTTGTAAGGGAAATTAATCTATCTATTCATTGTCTCACTGGACTGCTTGGAGTGCGTGGAAGAATGCAGGGCAGTCGTGTGTGTGTGCGTGCGAGAGGTATACCAGTATTTTATGGATGGTGGGCGTTCTGTATTCTTTCAGCACCATGGAGAGCGAAACACTCACATTGCAGTGGAACTCCTGGGCCTGTATTCACAAAACTTCTCAGAGTAGGAGTGCCGATCTAAACTACATTTAACGTATGACGTGAAATGTGTCCAGTAAAACTTAACCCTACACCTCTATATGACCTACAGACAGTAGCTAATAATAGCATAAGCATTACATATTGTAGTAGTAGATGTCATAAGCAGGCATAACAACTTTCCACAGGTTATGAAAACCGACTTAACATTGATAAACAGATGTTGCTCAGGTGAACGTATTATTCTGCCATAGCTTGTCATGACGGTGTAGTCTAAGGACTAAGATCCTATATGGAGGTTTTATGGTTGTGACCATCACGCCTCCATCTTGGCAGTCCTACACCATCGTAAAAAATATTTTGCATTTATTCAGACACCTTAATACATACTTTTAAATTATACTGAACAAAAATATAAACGCAACATGTAAAATGTTGGTCCCAAGTTTCATGAGCTGGAATAAAAGATCCCAGACATTTTCCAGACGCAAAAAAAGCTAATTTCTCTCAAATGTTGTGCACGCATTTGTTTACATACCTGTTAGTGAGCATTTCTCCTTTGCCAAGATAATCCATCCACCTGACAGGTGTGGCATATCAAGAAGCTGATTAAACAGAATGGTCATTACACAGGTGCACCTTGTGCTGGGACAATAAGAGGCCACTCTAAAATGTGCAGTTTTGTCACACAACACAATGCCACAGATGTCTCAAGTTTTGAGGGAGCGTGCAATTGGCATGCTGACAAAGATCCTATATGGCGCCGGAGAAGATGGCTGCCATTTTACAGCCCTCTAACCAATTGTACTATTATGTGTGTTTTTCCGCGTTATTTGTAATTTATTTGGTACATAATGTTTCTGCCATCGTCTCTTATAACCAAAAAGAGCTTCTGGATATCAGGACAGCGAATACTCACCTCGTATTGGACGAAGATTTTTTCTTCAACGAGGCGGCTGCAAAGGATATCCTACAGACACCCGACAAGGCCCAAATCCCCGTCATTCGCATGAGAAAGAGACGGAGATATCGTGGACGTAGGTCGGGGTGCCTTGTAAGGATCCGACGGCGAGCGAGTAAACTGCCTCTCCCATCAATCCTATTAGCCAATCTTCAATCATTTGAGAATAAACTGGATGACCTAAGATTACGGTTATCCTACCAAAGGGACATTAAAAACTGTAATATCTTATGTTTCACCGAGTCGTGGCTGAACGACAACATGGACAACATACAGCTAGCGGGCTATACGCTACATCGGCAGGATAGAACGGCTGACTCCGGTAAGACAAGGGGTGGCGGTCTGTGTATATTTGTAAACAACAGCTGGTGCACAAAATCAAATACTAAGGAAGTCTCGAGGTTTTGCTCACCTGAGGGAGAGTACCTTATGATAAGCTGTAGACCACACTATTTACCAAGAGAGTTTTCATCTATATTTTTAATAGCTGTCTATTTACCACCACAAACCAATGCTGGCATTAAGATTGCACTGAATGAGCTGTATAAGGCCATAAGTAAACAGAAACACGCTCATCAAGAGGCAGCGCTCCTAGTGGCCGGGGACTTTAATGCAGGGAAACTTAAATCCGTTCTACCTAATTTCTACCAGCATGTTAAATGTGCAACCAGAGGGGAAAAAAAACTCTAGACCACCTTTACTCCACACACAGAGACGCATACAAAGCTCTCCCTCGCCCTCCATTTGGCAAATCTGACCATAACTCTATCCTCCTGATTCCTGCTCTATCCTCCTGATTCCTGCTTATAAGCAAAAACTAAAGCAGGAAGCACCAGTGACTCGGTTAATAAAAAAGTGGTCAGATGACGCAGATGCTAAGCTACAGGACTGTTTTGCTAGCACAGACTGGAACATGTTCCGGGATTCTTCAGATAGCATTGAGGAGTACACCACATCAGTCACTGGCTTCATCAATAAGTGCATCGATGATGTCGTCCCCACAGTGACCGTACGTACATACCCCAACCAGAAGCCATGGATTACAGGAAACATCCACACTGAGCTAAAGGGTAGAGCTGCCGCTTTCAAGGAGCAGGACTCTAACCCGGACGCTTATAAGAAATCCCGCTATGCCCTCCGACGAACCATCAAACAGGCAAAGAGTCAATACAGGACTAAGATTGAATCGTACTACACCGGCTCTGACGCTCGTCGGATGTGGCAGGGCATGAAAACTATTACAGACTACAAAGGGAAGCACAGCCACAAGCTGCCCAGTGACACAAGACTTCCAGACGAGCTAAACCACTTCTATGCTCGCTTCGAGGCAAGCAACACTGAAGCATGCATGAGAGCACCAGCTGTTCCGGATGACTATGTGATCATGCTCTCCGTAGCCGATGTGAGTAAGACTTTTAAGCAGGTCAACATTCACAAGGCTGCAGGGCCAGACGGATTACCAGGACGTGTACTCCGAGCATGTGCTGACCAACTGGCAAGTGTCTTTACTGACATTTTCAACATGTCCCTGACTGAGTCTGTAATACCAACATGTTTCAAGCAAACCACCATAGTCCCCGTGCCCAAGGACACTAAGATAACCTGCCTAAATGACTACCGGCCCGTAGCACTGATGTCTGTAGCCATGAAGTGCTTTGAAAGGCTGGTCATGGCTCACATCAACAACATTTTTGCATACCACCCCAACAGATCCACAGATGATGCAATCTCTATTGCGCTCCACACTGCCCTTTCCCACCTGGACAAGAGGAACACCTACATGAGAATGCTATTGACTACAGCTCAGCATTCAACACCATAGTGCCCTCAAAGCTCATCATTAAGCTAAGGATCCTGGGACTAAACACCTCCCTCTACAACTGGATCGTGGACTTCCTGACGGGCCGCCCCCAGGTGGTAAGGGTAGGTAACAACACATCTGCCACACTGATCCTCAACACGGGGGCCCCTCAGGGGTGCGTGCTCAGTCCCCTCCTGTACTCCCTGTTCACCCATGACTGCATAGCCAGGCACGACTCCAACACCATCATTAAGTTTGCCGACGACACAACAGTGGTAGGCCTGATCACCGACAACAATGAGACAGCCTATAGGGAGGAGGTCAGAGACCTGGCCGTGTGGTGCCAGGATAACAACCTCTCCCTCAACGTGACCAAGACAAAGGAGATGATTGTGGACTACAGGAAAAAAATGAGGACTGAGCACGCCCCCATTCTCATCGACGGTGCTGTAGTGGAACAGGTTGAGAGCTTCAAGTTCCTTGGTGTCCACATCACCAATGAAGTATCATGGTCCAAACACACCAAGACAGTTGTGAAGAGGGCACGACAAAGCCTATTCCCCCTCAGGAGACTGAAAAGATTTGGCATGGGTCCTCACACCCTCAAATTCTACAGCTGCACCATCGAGAGCATCCTGACTGGTTGCATCACCGCCTGGTATGGCAACTGTTCGGCCTCCGACCGCAAGGCCCTACAGAGGGTAGTGCGTACGACCCAGTACATCACTGGGGCCAAGCTTCCTGCCATCCAGGACCTCTATACCAGGCGGTGTCAGAGGAAGGCCCTTTAAAATTGTCAAAGACTCCAGCCACCCTAGTCATAGACTGTTCTCTCTGATACCGCACGGCAAGCGGTACCGGAGTGCCAAGTCTAGGTCCAAAAGACTTCTCAACAGCTTCTACCCTCAAGCCATAAGACTCCTGAACAGCTAGTCATGGCTACCCGGACTATTTGCCCCCGCACATTGACTTTGCACCGGTACCCCCCTGTATATATAGCCTCCCTACTCTTTTTTTCTCAACACTTTTGTTTGTTGTTGTTTTATTTTACTTTTTTATTAAAAATAAATGCACTGTTGGTTAAGTGCTGTAAGTAAGCATTTCACTGTAATGTCTGCACCTGTTGTATTCGGCGCATGTGGCCAATACAATTTGATTTGATTTGACTGCAGGAATGTCCACCAGAGCTGTTGCCAAAGAATTGAATGTTCATTTTTCTACCCTAAGCTGCCTCCAACGGCATTTTATAGAATTTGGCAGTATGTCCAACCAGCCTTACAACCACAGACCACGTGTAACCACGCCAGCCCAGGACCTCCACATCCGCCTTCTTCGCCTGTGGGATCAACTGAGACGATCAACCCAGACAGCTGATGAAACTGTTGGTTTGCACAACCGAATAATTTCTGCACAAACTGTCAGAAACCGTCTCAGGGAAGCTCATCTGCGTGCTCGTTGTTCTCACCAGGGTCTTGACTAGACTGCAGTTCGGCGTTGTAACCAACTTCAGTGGGCAAATGCTCACCTTCGATGGTCCCTGGCATACTGGAAAAGTGTGCTATTCACAGATTAATCCCAGTCTCAACAGTACCGGGCAGATGGCAAACAGCGTGTAGGCGTCGTGTAGGCGAGCGGTTTGCGGATGTCAACGTTGTGAACAGAGAGCCCCATTGTGGGGTTATGGTATGGGCATGCATAAGCTACGGACAACGAACACGATTGCATTTTATCTATGGCAATTTGAATGCACAGAGATACCGTGATGAGATCCTGAGGCCCGTTGTCGTGCCATTCATCCGCCGCCATCACCTCATGTTTCAGCATGATAATGCACGCCCCCATGTCGAAATGATCTGTACACAATTCCTGGAAGCTGAAAATGTCCCAGTTCTTCCATAGCCTGCATACTCACCAGACATGTCACCCATTGAGCATGTTTGGGATGCTCTGGATCGATGTGTACGACAGCGTGTTCCATTTCCCAACAATATCCAGCAACTTCACACAGCCATTGAAGAGGAGTGGGGCAACATTCCACAGGCCACAATCAACAACTGGATCAACTCTATGTGAAGGAGATGTGTTGCGCTGCATGAGGCATATGGTGGTCACACAAGATACTGACTGTTTTTTTTATCCACACCCCTACCTTTTTTATTTTTTATTTCAGTGACTAACATATCTGTATTCCCAGTCATGTGAAATCCATAGATTTAGGGCCTAATGAATTTATTTCAATTGACTTATTTCCTTATATGAAATGTAGCGCAGTAAAGTCTTTGAAATTGTTGCATGTTTTATTTATGTTTTTGTTCAGTGAGCTAAACATACAAATGAAAAAATATATACAAATGTTTTCCTTAAAATATATATTTTGTGTTTGATGCCATGTGTTTGATGCCATTCCATTTACTCCGTTCCAGCCATTATTATGAGCCGTCCTCCCCTCAGCAGCCTCCACTGCTTTCAATGGACAATACATAGCATCAGCAATCCGGGGTTTATATACAGTGGAGGAAAAAAGTATTTAGTCAGCCACCAATTGTGCAAGTTCTCCCACTTAAAAAGATGAGAGAGGCCTGTAATTTTCATCATAGGTACACGTCAACTATGACAGACAAATTGAGAAAAAAAAATCCTGAAAATCACATTGTAGGATTTTTAATGAATTTATTTGCAAATTATGGTGGAAAATAAATATTTGGTCAATAACAAAAGTTTCTCAATACTTTGTTATATACCCTTTGTTGGCAATGACACAGGTCAAACGTTTTCTGTAAGTCTTCACAAGGTTTTCACACACTGTTGCTGGTATTTTGGCCCATTCCTCCATGCAGATATCCTCTAGAGCAGTGATGTTTTGGGGCTGTTGCTAGGCAACACAGACTTTCAACTCCCTCCAAAGATTTTCTATGGGGTTGAGATCTGGAGACTGGCTAGGCCACTCCAGGACCTTGAAATGCTTCTTACGAAGCCACTCCTTCGTTGCCCGGGCGGTGTGTTTGGGATCATTGTCATGCTGAAAGACCCAGCCACATTTCATCTTCAATGCCCTTGCTGATGGAAGGAGGTTTTCACTCAAAATCTCACGATACATGGCCCCATTCATTCTTTCCTTTACACGGATCAGTCGTCCTGGTCCCTTTGCAGAAAAACAGCCCCAAAGCATGATGTTTCCACCCCCATGCTTCACAGTAGGTATGGTGTTCTTTGGATGCAACTCAGCATTCTTTGTCCTCCAAACACGACGAGTTGAGTTTTTACCAAAAAGTTCTATTTTGGTTTCATCTGACCATATGACATTCTCCCAATCCTCTTCTGGATCATCCAAATGCACTCTAGCAAACTTCAGACGGGCCTGGACATGTACTGGCTTAAGCAGGGGGACAGGTCTCGCACTGCAGGATTTGAGTCCCTGGCGGCGTAGTGTGTTACTGATGGTAGGCTTTGTTACTTTGGTCCCAGCTCTCTGCAGGTCATTCACCAGGTCCCCCCGTGTGGTTATGGGATTTTTGCTCACCGTTCTTCTGATCATTTTGACCCCACGGGGTGAGATCTTGCGTGGAGCCCCAGATCGAGGGAGATTATCAGTGGTCTTGTATGTCTTCCATTTCCTAATAATTGCTCCCACAGTTGATTTCTTCAAACCAAGCTGCTTACCTATTGCAGATTCAGTCTTCCCAGCCTGGTACAGGTCTACAATTTTGTTTCTGGTGTCCTTTGACAGCTCTTTGGTCTTGGCCATAGTGGAGTTTGGAGTGTGACTGTTTGAGGTTGTGGACAGGTGTCTTTTATACTGATAACAAGTTCAAACAGGTTCCATTAATACAGGTAACGAGTGGAGGACAGAGGAGCCTCTTAAAGAAGAAGTTACAGGTCTGTGAGAGCCAGAAATCTTGCTTGTTTGTAGGTGACCAAATACTTATTTTCCACCATAATTTGCAAATAAATTCATTAAAAATCCTACAATGTGATTTTCTGGATTTTTTTCCCTCAATTTGTCTGTCACAGTTGACGTGTACCTATGATGAAAATTACAGGCCTCTCTCATCTTTTTAAGTGGGAGAACTTGCACAATTGGTAGCTGACTAAATACTTTTTTTCCCCACTGTACATTATTGGTCGTGACTATGTTACGAGAGAGCGGGAGGGAGAAAGAGAAGTATCAATTTAGCTGTTACCTGGGTTACCTGTCTACATGCACAAACACAATGGATCATAGCTAGTTATTCTAACTCATGGGTTTTGTTCTCCCAACCCACTCAGTTCTTCTATCTGTCTTATGGCAAACCAGACACGTCTCTGACACGCACGCACACACTTGCCACTGATTTTTCCATGCTCTTTTTTTGTGCATGTGTTTGTTGAGTTAAAGCATTGGGATACAGCATCACATCTTTTTACACATTACATTTTATTCAGGATACATCATTCACAGACGTACTTTAGCCCATAAGATTATACTGTACTTGCATATAGTAGAGCGACTTTGTCAATATATTATTTTTCACAGCTCGACTTATTTCTGAAGCTATTCTTATTCATGGATGTATTTGACTGTTGAACTAGTATGAATCAGAGTAAAACCATTCCACTTATGTATCACTAAAATGTCAGCAGTGGGGATTTTCCCTGTTCTGTGCGCCTCGCTTTGCCTATCCTGCCTAGCGACCATGATGCTGTAGTAGTAGACTGCCAGTACAGTGTTGCCTGCAGGGTGCCCAATGGAAGCCATTCAGCACACATATAGTACACGCATACTCATACACACGCACCGGTATGTGCATCCTCTTTTTATATGTTTAGTCACAGACACAAACAGACACTTGACTGTTTGAAACCAGAGAGCTGAGGGTGCTCTCTCACTCTCATGAAACATATCTATTCTTAGTGTCTGAGCCTATTGTGTGAGTGATAGGAGTTGGGCAAGATAGACACTCTTAGCACGACTAGCTACATCCCACTGGTTAAATCTGTTTGCTTTCAGGGAGATGCTGGATTAGGGTGGTATGATCAGTTTGTGTGCGTGCATGTGTGGGAGAGAGAAAGCGTGTTACAAACACATACTACAAATAGGAGTGTGGGCCTGTGTTTTGGCTGTTAGGCTCTGATCTTACCGTGTGTGAATGGAACATACTATGTCCTTGTCAAAGACCAGCCATGGTCAGTGTGTACAGTACACTTCCAAAAGAGCTGTCCCTATTAGGATAACTATTTTGGGTTCCATGTAGAACCCTCTGTGGAAAGGGTTTTACATGGAACCCAAAAGGGTTCTACCTGGAACCAAAAAGTGTTCTTCAAAGGGTTGTCCTATTGGGACAGCCGAAGAACCGTTTCAGGTTCTAGATAGCACCTTTTTTTCTAAGAGTGTACAGATGTAGGATCTTAATTTGAGCCAGTTTGCTACAGCAGGAAAACAATCCTGCAGCAACAGGAAATGTGAATTATTATGTGGATTATAATTAATGAAAATGTTTGTAGGGGTTGATACATTTTTCGTTAGGGCAAATCAAGTCTGACATTTCAAAATGGAAATTACAAACTTTAGAAGCCTTTTAACTCAAATCCAGTGAAATTCTCAGCAACAATTAGAGTGATCAAATTAAGATCCTACATCTGTATGTTACAGTATTTAACCTCAAAGCAGCATGCCTGGTTCAGGCCATGAGACAAATTGTGGGTGCGTGTGTGTGTGCACATGTATTTGTGTGTATACATGCGTGTTTGTGTACAGTATGTGCATATGCCTTGTGTGAGTCAAAATCAAAACCAACGTAGCTCTTATCCTATGCAGATACAAAACAAAGGGCAGAAATAAGCCTCCTCGAAAATACATACAAACAGGACTTGATCCTAAATGTTTTTACTTGAAAATATGTAAAACAGGACTTGATCCTAAGTGTTTTTTGTGAGGCTGCCTGCCTGCAGTAGTCAGTCTATTTGTGTACTCCCCCACCAGTTCTCATTCTTAACTCAAACATATGGTAGCAAACAAGGCCCTCGGGCACTTACTATTGGCTGCTCTCATTCCTGACATTGTTTCTTAAAGCCAGTAGCCCACACATATGAGAATACCACACATAAGGCCGGTTTCTCAGACTGAGTTATTCAGCTGATTTAGGTAAGTCTACTCCTGAACTGAAAAGCATATTCAATGCAGAATCTCTAAGTCCAGGCTGTATTCATAAAGCGTCTCAAACTAGGATTGCCTTTAGATCAGGGCCTTTTTAGATCATAATTAATACGATGACATGGACACAGGGGACCTGATCCTAGATCAGCACTCCTACTCTAAGACGCTTTATGAATACAGGCCAAGGAGTAGAATAAATGTAGGTGATATTCGTTATATTTGTGATATAGCTCGACCTCACATACAACATCCACTCACCCATTGACTTTGCATAAGGATGCAACTCAAAATAGCTTTGTATGGAAGGGTCTGCTGTTTAAAACTGTTTAGTCATTTTACATTTTTATTCCCTGTAACTATATTTGCCATTATACGATGTTATCATTCAATTCAGTTTTAAGCAATAACAAAGATCTAAGTGATGCATTGACCAACCAGTTGCTAGTGTGGACACGCCACTCTTTTGTATATAGACCAGCTCGCTCTGAACTCTGCACCTTCCTTTGTGTTATGGTGGTGCAGGTGCTCTCTAGTCTCTCTCAGATCACTTTCCCTCTTAAATCACTGTGTGGCTGCTCACTAGGAAGCATAGACACAGGCAGTCTCTCTCTCACTCTCTCACTCTCTCTCTCTGTCTCTCTGTCTGTTTGTGTTCTGGTAGTTAGCTGTGTGCTCTGACTGTGGCAGCCCCGTAGGCAGTAGGCCATGGACAGATGGCAGCAAAGTTGCAGTGCCGGGGGTGTAAGTGAGGAGGTTAGCTGGCATGGCAGCGGGTAAGGAGGTGGACTGTTCAAGGACACATTGTTAATCCCCCTGGTGAAGGAAAAATAGGGCGATGGAAAGTAGCTTTCAACAGGAGTCAGGACTGAACTGAGAAGACCCTGAACCCCAAATCAACTGCTAGCCCCTACCCCCTATACACTTGGATATATCTGAGACAATTGGATAGGTGAAAGTGATATGGCGACAATTCCACCTGGCCTATCAGAGGGCATGATGAAGCCATTGACATATATAAATATCTAGACACAGCCATATCCTGAGCTGTGAATGGATTTCTGGAGGTTGGTTGATCCATTCGTTTTCACTGTGTGAGATTCGAGCCATGTTACTCTACAAGTAGCCTCTGAGTCTCCAACATCCAGATGTCCGGTTTTCAGGGGAAATGGAAAGAGCCTGTGACACGACTTCCGCTTTTGGATGTTAACAAGGTGGCACTGCATCTTAACTCCTCCTCCACATTTACTGGATTGGTTGAACAGTGCAGAAGAGAAGCTTCTCGTCAAGACCAGTATGTAGGGGGATCTAGTTTCAGGCATCTTTTACACCTGCTACGTTAGGTTACTCTACAAGCCATGTGTGTGTATCGTGTGAGTCTGACCTCCACCGACCGTGACATTGCACCACGAAGTGCACTTCAACAATGCCCTTGTAACACGGTCATAAGGCTGTTATAATTGCACCTATAAACAGCCCACCTTTCAACTCCACCTTAGGACAACAGACGTTAGGTACAACTGTGTCTGTTATACATTATGTCAGTCATGTTTTATGTCTGACTTTTGTCATTAGATAGACAGTTGTAAATTCATTACAATTATTTGAATGAGATTTAGTGTTATGTATGAGTGCGATATGGCAGGTTAAGTAGGACCAAATACAGAGCAGGGTCATGTTCATTGGGGCACGCAACTGAAAACATTTTATAATGATTTGCAAATTCAAGTAGTCCCTCCCGGTTTTTGTCCGTTTTCTTCGGTTTGGTGCCAAATGAACACAACCCTGGTCTTCAAGTGTGTGAAAAGTGAGGGAGTTAAACTCGGCCAGTCAGCAGGGCACCATTGTTGTAACTATAATTCCACAATTTGAAGAACCCTTACCATAGCATCCACACTGAAGGGTATTCATTACAACATAAAAGGCCTATTTAAGATGCAAACTATGTTGTTTGCTCAGTTTTCATTGTTTTATTGTGACGGTACAGCAGTAACCTCTCACAACACTGTCAATCACGCATGAAAATATCTATTTTGCTCTATATCTGAGTGTCACACTTATCTGTTGATTGTGCACTTGGCCTTGAATCAAAAAGACACTAAGTCACAGGAAAACAGAGTGTATCATCAGATATGCAGCTAGCAATAAATATAGTATTTTAGGGGGGTAGATGTAGCTAACATCTTTTAAATGTTGAAATATTTAGAATCTGTCCTCTCATATTTACATGAGTGACTACCATAATGGCAGTTAAAATGACAATTGCTTTGTTCTCCTTTCTTCATCAGTAAAAGACTAGAAGGTGAGTGACTGGCTGTGGAGCTATACAGAGCAGGCTTGCTGGTTAAAATTCTGGTTTTAAATTTGCTGACAGCATGGTGAAATGGGGTGGGGTCCCTCTTCAGTAACATGCAGAAGCACAGTGGTTTAGTAGACTTGGATTATTTATGGAATCCTCAGTATCATTAGGTAACATGACAACAGTCTACATATATATAAAACATCTAGCAAGTGTGAGAACTAGAATACTGTATGCACAATATACTATGAAAATCATTGGACTCTAATGCTGCAAACAATTAGAATTCCCCCCTTTTCCCCACAAAATGTATTTCGTCTAAACTTTACAGTTAGGTAGGCTTGTATAGGCTATTAGTCTGCTCGCCTAATACACACTGTTAGTTGGACTGCAAAGAAATGGTGTGCTGCCTAAACGCGATACATGGATTTAATTAGCATATTCATTTAAATAGTATTGTTCACCACGTGGAACAGACCTTTCATGATGGAAATTTGACATACTTTTTTTATATATACCCATCCGTTGAAAAAAAGGCTGAGCTTTCTCCAAATTCAATGTTATGTGACTACATTGTTTTTAAACAGCTTTCCCTCTGAAATGTTTTGAAATACTTGATATACATTATGAATTGCTGGGCTCTGATTGGCTGCTGGAGATTCTCCTTCCGTATGGCAACAGCCTGGAATCCCACCCCCCTCTCTCTTCTCCTGTCCCCCTCCCCTTTTCTACTCACAGACCTCCTCCACACTGCTTACCCTCTTCCCTGAATGCACTTGGACTGCTCTGCCTCCGAGGGGGCTCCTCGCCACCGACTGACTGCAGCATCTGGATGTGGTCGCCATGGCAACAGCAATGGTCCACCCCCCCCTCCCCTCCTCTCCCCATCCTCCTCCCCCCTTTTCTAAGCTCACTGTGCTAATGCTCGCCGCTGCACGTCTTCAGGCTTGACCTGGATTCCGTGGTGTGCTGGCGTTTCCCCATTATTTGGGGTCAAACGCCAGAGCCAGCTCCTCCCCCACATCCCATCCCCAGGCCATGTGTTTGTAAGAAGAGAGAGAAAAGCATGTTATCACAGCATCGAGGCTCTATCCACCCTCCCTCTCTCCCACTTTACTCCAACAACACCCAGAGCTTCAGTGAACTGAGATTTTCTAGTAATTTCCCCGTTTTGATTGAACTGCCACCTCTGCTGAATAAAGAAACCAAAATGTCTGCCTCCTGCCTGTTCCTGTTGTAGTGGGTTTAGTCAGAGTAATGTTTGGCGCTTGGATTTTTTTCTGGTCTATTTACTGCACATTTTTATGTATTGTATCTGTTTGTTTGAGATTGAATGTTAACACAACATGACAGTCCGAACGCATCTAAGTCAGTGTAACTGTTGTGTGGGCCTGTGGCCGTGTCACTCATGCAGTAATTCATTGACACCCGTGTTCACTTCTGATGTTGAGGAGCTCTTGATGTGGTAATGTCAAATCAGTCACCGCAGTCAGTTCATCAAATCAGACTAATAGATAGAGCCAGATTATCAGAGATTCAGTCTTTCTGTACATACTCTGCTTATGCCTTCATGAGAAACTTGTTTGGGTTGATGCACCTGTTTTCTCTTGGGAGCTGTGGCTTTTACAGTGAGGGAAAAAAGTATTTAGTCAGCCACCAATTGTGCAAGTTCTCCCACTAAAAAGATGAGAGAGGCCTGTAATTTTCATCATAGGTACACGTCAACTATGACAGACAAAATGAGAAAATGTTTTCCAGGAAATCACATTGTAGGATTTTTAATAAATGTATTTGCAAATTATGGTGGAAAATAAGTATTTGGTCAATAACAAAAGTTTCTCAATACTTTGTTACAGTGAGGGAAAAAAGTATTTGATCCCCTGCTGATTTTGTACGTTTGACCACTGAAAAAGAAATGATCCGTCTATGATTTTAATGGTAGGTTTATTTGAACAGTAAGAGACAGCATAACAACAAAAAAATCCAGAAAAACGCATGTCAAAAATGTTATGAATTGATTTGCATTTTAATGAGGGAAATAAGTATTTGACCCCATCTCAATCAGAAAGATTTCTGGCTCCCAGGTGTCTTTTATACAGGTAACGAGCTGAAATTAGGAGCACACTCTTAAAGGGAGTGGTCCTAATCTCAGCTTGTTACCTGTATAAAAGACACCTGTCCACAGAAGCAATCAATCAGATTCCAAACTCTCCACCATGGCCAAGACCAAAGAGCTCTCCAAGGATGTCAGGGACAAGATTGTAGACCTACACAAGGCTGGAATGGGCTACAAGACCATCGCCAAGCAGCTTGGTGAGAAGGTGACAACAGTTGGTGTGATTATTCGCAAATGGAAGAAACACAAAAGACCTGTCAATCTCCCTCGGCCTGGAGCTCCATGCAAGATCTCACCTCTTGGAGTTGCAATGATCATGAGAACGGTGAGGAATCAGCCCAGAACTACACGGGAGGATCTTGTCAATGATCTCAAGGCAGCTGGGACCATAGTCACCAAGAAAACAATTGGTAACACACTACGCTGTGAAGGACTGAAATCCTGCAGCGCCCGCAAGGTCCCCCTGCTCAAGAAAGCACATATACAGGCCCGTCTGAAGTTTGCCAATGAACATCTGAATGATTCAGAGGAGAACTGGGTGAAAGTGTTGTGGTCAGATGAGACCAGTATGGAGCTCTTTGGCATCAACTCAACTCGCCGTGTTTGGAGGAGGAGGAATGCTGCCTATGACCCCAAGAACACCATCCCCACCGTCAAACATGGAGGTGGAAACATTATGCTTTGGGGGTGTTTTTCTGGCAAGGGGACAGGACAACTTCACCGCATCAAAGGGACGATGGACGGGGCCATGTACCGTCAAATCTTGGGTGAGAACCTCCTTCCCTCAGCCAGGGCATTGAAAATGGGTTGTGAATGGGTATTCCAGCATGACAATGACCCAAAACACACGGCCAAGGCAACAAAGGAGTGGCTCAAGAAGAAGCACATTAAGGTCCTGGAGTGGCCTAGCCAGTCTCCAGACCTTAATCCCGTAGAAAATCTGTGGAGGGAGCTGAAGGTTTGAGTTGCCAAACGTCAGCCTCGAAACCTTAATGTCTTGGAGAAGATCTGCAAAGAGGAGTGGGACAAAAAATCCCTCCTGAGATGTGTGCAAACCTGGTGGCCAACTACAAGAAACGTCTGACCTCTGTGAATACTAAAAAGGGTTTTGCCATCAAGTACTAAGTCATGTTTTGCAGACGGGTCAAATACTTATTTCCCTCATTAAAATGGAAATCAATTTATAACATTTTTGACATGCGTTTTTCTGGATTATTTTGTTGTTATTCTGTCTCTCACTGTTCAAATAAACCTACCATTAAAATTATAGACTGATCATGTCTTTGTCAGTGGGCAAACGTACAAAATCAGCAGGGGATCAAATACTTTTTTCCCTCACTGTATATACCCTTTGTTGGCAATGACACAGGTCAAACGTTTTCTGTAAGTCTTCACAAGGTTTTCACACACTGTTGCTGGTATTTTGGCCCATTCCTCCATGCAGATCTCCTCTAGAGCAGTGATGTTTTGGGGCTGTCGCTGGGCAACACAGACTTTCAACTCCCTCCAAAGATTTTCTATGGGGTTGAGATCTGGAGACTGGCTAGGCCACTCCAGGACCTTGAAATGCTTCCTACGAAGCCACTCCTTCGTTGCCCGGGCAGTGTGTTTGGGACATTGTCATGCTGAAAGACCCAGCCACGTTTCATCTTCAATGCCCTTGCTGATGGAAGGAGGTTTTCACTCAAAATCTCACGATACATGGCCCCATTCATTCTTTCCTTTACACGGATCAGTCGTCCTGGTCCCTTTGCAGAAAAACAGCCCCAAAGTATGATGTTTCCACCCCCATGCTTCACAGTAGGTATGGTGTTATTTGGATGCAACTCAGCATTCTTTGTCCTCCAAACACGACGAGTTGAGTTTTTACCAAAAAGTTATATTTTGGTTTCATCTGACCATATGACATTCTTCCAATCCTCTTCTGGATCATCCAAATGCACTCTAGCAAACTTCAGATGGGCCTGGACATGTACTGGCTTAAGCAGGGGGACACGTCTGGCACTGCAGGATTTGAGTCCCTGGCGGCGTAGTGTGTTACTGATGGTAGGCTTTGTTACTTTGGTCCCAGCTCTCTGCAGGTCATTCACTAGGTCCCCCGTGTGGTTCTGGGATTTTTGCTCACCGTTCTTGTGATCATTTTGACCCACGGGGTGAGATCTTGCGTGGAGCCCCAGATCGAGGGAGATTATCAGTGGTCTTGTATGTCTTCCATTTCCTAATAATTGCTCCCACAGTTGATTTCTTCAAACCAAGCTGCTTACCTATTGCAGATTCAGTCTTCCCAGCCTGGTGCAGGTCTACAATTTTGTTTCTGGTGTCCTTTGACAGCTCTTTGGTCTTGGCCATAGTGGAGTTTGGAGTGTGACTGTTTGAGGTTGTGGACAGGTGTCTTTTATACTGATAACAAGTTCAAACAGGTGCCATTAATACAAGTAACGAGTGGAGGACAGAGGAGCCTCTTAAAGAAGAAGTTACAGGTCTGTGAGAGCCAGAAATCTTGCTTGTTTGTAGGTGACCAAATACTTATTTTCCACCATAATTTGCAAATAAATTCATAAAAAATCCTACAATGTGATTTTCTGGAGAAAAAAAATTCTCGATTTGTCTGTCATAGTTGACGTGTACCTAATGATGACAATTACAGGCCTCTCTCATCTTTTTAAGTGGGAGAACTTGCACAATTGGTGGCTTACTAAATACTTTTTTCCCCACTGTATATTCAGTGCTCCATCTTTAGTAGCTGTAGAGTCTTGCTGTAGGGTTTCTGCTTTCAAGTCTTAAAGGGGAAAACCATATGAGACATAGGGATGGGACATTCTCTACAGTGAGGGAAAAAAGTATTTGATCCCCTGCTGATTTTGTACGTTTGCCCACTGACAAAGAAATGATCAGTCTATAATTGTAATGGTAGGTTTATTTGAACAGTGAGAGACAGAATAACAACAAAAAAATTCAGAAAAACGCATGTCAAAAATGTTATAAATTGATTTGCATTTTATTGAGGGAAATCTCTCTGCAAAACATGACTTAGTAGTTGGTGGTAAAACCCTTGTTGGCAATCACAGAGGTCAGACGTTTCTAGTAGTTGGCCACCAGGTTTGCACACATCTCAGGAGGGATTTTGTCCCACTCCTCTTTGCAGATCTTCTCCAAGTCATTAAGGATTTGAGGCTGACGTTTGGCAACTCGAACCTTCAGCTCCCTCCACAGATTTTCTATGGGATTAAGGTCTGGAGACTGGCTAGGCCACTCCAGGACCTTAATGTGCTTCTTCTTGAGCCACTCCTTTGTTGCCTTGGCCGTGTGTTTTGGGTCATTGCCATGCTGGAATACCCATCCATGACCCATTTTCAATGCCCTGGCTGAGGGAAGGTGGTTCTCACCCAAGATTTGATGGTACATGGCCCCGTCCATCGTCCCTTTTGATGCGGTGAAGTTGTCCTGTCCCCTTAGCAGAAAAACACCCCCAAAGCATAATGTTTCCACCTCCATGTTTGACGGTGGGGATGGTGTTCTTGAGGTCATAGGCAGCATTCCTCCTCCTCCAAACACGGCGAGTTGAGTTGATGTCAAAGAGCTCCATACTGGTCTCATCTGACCACAACACTTTCACCCAGTTCTCCTCTGAATCATTCAGATGTTCATTGGCAAACTTCAGACGGGCATGTATATGTGCTTTCTTGAGCAGGGGGACCTTGCGGGCGCTGCAGGATTTCAGTCCTTCACGTCGTAGTGTGTTACCAATTGTTTTCTTGGTGACTATGGTCCCAGCTGCCTTGAGATCATTGACAAGATCCTCCCGTGTAGTTCTGGGCTGATTCCTCACCGTTCTCATGATCATTGCAACTCCACAAGGTAAGATCTTGCATGGAGCCCCAGGCCGAGGGAGATTGACAGGTCTTTTGTGTTTCTTTCATTTGTGAATAATCGCACCAACTGTTGTCACCTTCTCACCAAGCTGCTTGGCGATGGTCTTGTAGCCCATTCCAGCCTTGTGTAGGTCTACAATCTTGTCCCTGACATCCTTGGAGAGCTCTTTGATCTTGGCCATCTGATTGATTGATTGCTTCTGTGGACAGGTGTATTTTATACAGGTAACAAGCGGAGATTAGGAGCACTCCCTTTAAGAGTGTGCTCCTAATCTCAGCTCGTTACCTGTATAAAAGACACCTGGGAGCCAGAAATCCTTCTGATTGAGAGGGGGTCAAATACTTATTTCCCTCATTAAAATGCAAATCAATTTATAACATTTTTGACATGCGTTTTTCTGGATTTTGTTGTTGTTATTCTGTCTCTCACTGTTCAAATAAACCTACCATTATAGACTGATCATTTCTTTGTCAGTGGGCAAACATACAAAATCAGCAGGGGATCAAATACTTTTTTCCCTCACTGTATGTTCATAAAATATTTTCTCTCTGTCTCTCTTTGTTAGTTCACATCAATTGAATTAAAATACATTTCATTTACTTAAGGCATTGGGTGAACAATGACACCATGGCATGATTTGCCAAACCATGAAATGCTCATATATAATGGGAATATTTGCACATTTAAATGTTAACTAATTTCTCTCTCCCTACCCATGTCTCTCTTCTTCACCCATCTCCCCACATCCCTATCTCTACCCCTTCCTTCTTTACCCCCTTTCCTCCTCTCTCTTTTCTACCGCTCCCTATTTTCTCTCTCTTCCTCCCCCTCCGGTCTCTCCATCCTCCGTGTCTACCCCACACCGCCCTCCCTGGTTGCAGTGGAGGTGATGGACCAGCAGAGGGTGCTGCATAGTGGCTGCCTGGTATCGGGGGTGCACACCCCGCCCATCCGCCGCAACAGCAAGCTGGCCAGCCTGGGGCGCATCTTCAAACCCTGGAAGTGGAGGAAAAAGAAAAGCGAGAAGCTGAAGCAGAGCTCCACAGGTGTGTGTGTGTGTGTGTGAGAGAGAGAGAGAGAGAGACTCATCCATCGGTAAACTACACAAACACTCACCTTTTCCCCGTCCTCTCCCCTACAAAATTAGGCCAGGCGTAGCAGATTATGAGTAAAAGCACTTGGGTAATACCCCAACTATTTAAAATGTAGTCATGTAGTCTCCCTAAGCAGACGGGTTTCTGCCCACATTAACAATGTTCCAGCATACACATGCCAGAGAGGGCTGGTGGGAGGAGCTATAGGAGGACGAGCACATTGTAATGGCTGGAATGGACTTAAATGGAACGGTATCAAACACGTCAAACATATGGAAACCACATTCCAGTCATTACAATGAGCCCGCCCTCCTATAGCTCCTCCCACCAGCCTCCTCTGACACACACAGCATACAGCATAGTGCTGTTGCCCTAGGTCTGAGATTTCCGCGACTAGTAGTCATGCTATGGAGATGATGAGTGTCAAATAGAGGGTAAACATGGTTGTAAAACTAAGCCATGTATGTTGTCTCTTTTATGTTCTCCCTGCAGATGTGGCGTTGTCCAGTGGGTGTCTCTCTCCAGAGCCCGGTTCCCCCTTGCAGGGCTCCTCAGATGGGACAGGCATGTTGGGGGGGTTTGGGGGGTCGCTCAACGCCACTCTTACAGTCAGCAGTGTGGAGTATTTGGGCCCCGAAGAGGAACTCCCCCCGCCAGGTAGGACAGCCCACCTCCAGGGAAAACTAAGGCCTAATCCCAAATCGGCACCTAGACCCTACGCTTTATGCACTTGTGGAGATCTAACAGGATTTTATTGGTTTAATGAAGCTTCTACCTCATAGCCTATCATAGGGCAAGGTGGAGCTAAAGTCCTCACCATGTATTTGGACAGTGAAGCTAAATCTTTTATTTTGGCTCTATACTCCAGCATTTTGGATTCAAGATACAATTTTGAATATGAGGCGAAAGTACCGAATGTCACCTTTTCCAAGTCCTCCTTTCAAAGAAGATATATTGACACAGGATAGGGTAGCCACAGTAATATGATGAAGTCTACCATCATCCGTATTGCTTTCGCCTATCCAGTTTAGAGCCCGACTGATATGTTTTTTGGGGTCCAATACCAATTCTAATTTCTGGGGGGACAAAAGTTAGCGATACCGATATATCTGCCGAGATACTATTTGATGCTGGGGAATGAAAAAGTTAAATTTTACACACTGAATTCTCATAAATTGCCATCCAAAACAGCAATTGTCCAAGAAATATGCTTCAAATGTTGATTTTTTTTTTTTACATTGTGAAATTAAAGACATATCATGAGAATGGCAACAAGTGTTCAGATAAGCATGAGATTCCCTTTTTTCGTCCTATTTATTGAATATCAGTTATCGGTGGAATTATCTACCGATATAGCGGTAAAAGCAGTGCTTGACTTGGACTGAAATAGGTGCCGGTACTCATGTTGGGTGCCGGTACTGCATATATTTAGGTGCAGGAGCTCCACAATACTTTTGAACAGGAGCTCAAGCAGTATAACATTTAAGGTGCCGGTACTCAGCTCCGGTGAGCTCCTGCCCAAGTCAAGCACTGGGTAAAAGGCCAATATCGGCCGACAATATCGGTGAACCAATATATCGGTCGGGCTCTAATCCAGATTGACTAATTTTTGAGTAATCAAAGTTAGAGGGACATGGAATTTGACTAAATCCTTAGTGTTTATCTTACATTTGTTTTTGCCATATCAAGGGGATTTAGAAAACAATGTTCTAAACACAATGTTCTTTTTTGTAAACAATTATGTTTTGACAGTATTTACCATAGACTATTACAATATACATGATGTATATGATATGGAGAGACAACTTGTTTCTTATAAATGTTCTTATAAATATGATTCACAGTAGGCTATTTTAGATGTATGTAAGTCCCACGAAATGAACCACATGATACTCACACGACCCACTAGGGAGCAGCGGAGACATTTGAAAACAACCAGTGGTGATGAAAATGCATCGTCCATTCACTGACAACAACTGTCACTGTAAATGGTGTCCTGATGTTACGAGATTAAACTTAATTAATTGTAACACATCTTTCAGTGGCTGAGCCTCCAGAGGATTGTGAGCCAGAGCAAAAGAGCAGTCAAAATACAGAGGAAGAGGAAGATGAGGAAGAGGAGGGAGAGGAAGAGGCGCAGCCTGGTGCCGATGCCTCTGAGGAGGTCCAGGAGGGAGGAGAAAATACGGAGGAGAGGCAGGAAGAGGAAATACCTCGGGGAACCACACCTCCCCCAGTAGCGGCCAAACCGGTGATGCCACAGATGAGCAGTGGCGAGGGTGAGAAGGCTAGTGAAATGTACCAGGGTTAGGGTCAATTCAAATTGACGAGTCAATTCAGGAAGTGAACAGACATTCCGATTCAAAGTTTTCCTTAATGAAAAGCATTGAGAAAATGTGGAATCGGAATTTCAGTTTACTTGATGAATTAATTGATTTGAAATGGAATTGACCCACAACCCAGTGGAGTGTACTAAGAGGGGACCATAATGCCAAAACACTGCACTGCACACTCAGAGAGGGGTAGTGTGGACCCCACATGTACAAGTACACAAACACACACTCAGAAACACATACAGTGCCTTCAGGAATTATTCACACCCCTTGACTTTTTCCACATTTTATTGTGTTACAGCCTGAATTTAAAATGGATTAAATTGAGATGTTTTGGTCAGTGGCCTACACACACAATACCCCATAATGTCAAAGTGGAATTATGTTTATTTTTTTAAACAAATTGATTAAAAATGAAAATATGAAATGTCAATAAGTATTCAACCCCGTTGTTATGGCAAGCCTAAGTACGTTCAGAAGTAAAACGTTGCTTAACAAGTCACATAATAAGTTGCATGGACTCACTCTGTGTGCAATAATAATGTTTAACAGGATTTTTGAATGACTACCTCATCTCTGTACCCCACACATACAATTATCTGTAAGGTCCCTCAGTCGAGCAGTGAATTTCAAACACAGATTCAACCACAAAGAGCAGGGAGGGTTCCCAATGCCTCACAAAGAAGGGCACCTATTGGTAGATGGGTTAAAATATAAAAAGCAGAGCTGTGTGTAGATGGGTGAGAAAATGTGGAATAAGTCAAGGGGTATGAATACTTTCTGACGTACCATACCTGTACGGCCAACCCGGGGTTCGATCTCACTTTAACAATGACACTTCGTATTCCAAAAATTAGCATGCTTCCTACCATTAGCTTACCAATGACTTTGGTTGGCGAGGGCGACACTACTTCAAGTCTCAGGCCAGGTGGCAATGTCACCACATGATGGCTACTAGCTTACTACCTTATTATCTTTGTAGCTCAGTTGGTAGAGCATGGCGGTTGTAACGCCAGGGTAGTGGGTTTGATTCCCGGGACCACCCATGCGTAAAATGTATGCACGCATGACTGTAAGTCTGCTAAATAGCATATACAGTGGGGAAAAAAAGTATTTAGTCAGCCACCAATTGTGCAAGTTCTCCCACTTAAATAGATGAGAGAGGCCTGTAATTTTCATCATAGGTACACGTCAACTATGACAGACAAAATGAGAAAAAAATATCCAGAAAATCACATTGTAGGATTTTTAATGAATTTATTTGCAAATTATGGTGGAAAATAAGTATTTGGTCAATAACAAAAGTTTCTCAATACTTTGTTATATACCCTTTGTTGGCAATGACACAGGTCAAACGTTTTTCATTCTTTCCTTTACACGGATCAGTCGTCCTGGTCCCTTTGCAGAAAAACAGCCCCAAAGCATGATGTTTCCACCCCCATGCTTCACAGTAGGTATGGTGTTATTTGGATGCAACTCAGCATTCTTTGTCCTCCAAACACGACGAGTTGAGTTTTTACCAAAAAGTTCTATTTTGGTTTCATCTGACCATATGACATTCTCCCAATCCTCTTCTGGATCATCCAAATGCACTCTAGCAAACTTCAGACGGGCCTGGACATGTACTGGCTTAAGCAGGGGGACACGTCTGGCACTGCAGGATTTGAGTCCCTGGCGGCGTAGTGTGTTACTGATGGTAGGCTTTGTTACTTTGGTCCCAGCTCTCTGCAGGTCATTCACTAGGTCCCCCCGTGTGGTTCTGGGATTTTTGCTCACCGTTCTTGTGATCATTTTGACCCCACGGGGTGAGATCTTGCGTGGAGCCCCAGATCGAGGGAGATTATCAGTGGTCTTGTATGTCTTCCATTTCCTAATAATTGCTCCCACAGTTGATTTCTTCAAACCAAGCTGCTTACCTATTGCAGATTCAGTCTTCCCAGCCTGGTGCAGGTCTACAATTTTGTTTCTGGTGTCCTTTGACAGCTCTTTGGTCTTGGCCATAGTGGAGTTTGGAGTGTGACTGTTTGAGGTTGTGGACAGGTGTCTTTTATACTGATAACAAGTTCAAACAGGTGCCATTAATACAGGTAACGAGTGGAGGACAGAGGAGCCTCTTAAAGAAGAAGTTACAGGTCTGTGAGAGCCAGAAATCTTGCTTGTTTGTAGGTGACCAAATACTTATTTTCCACCATCATTTGATAATAAATTCATTAAAAATCCTACAATGTGATTTTCTGGATTTTTTTTCCTCAATTTGTCTGTCTTAGTTGACGTGTACCTATGATGAAAATTACAGGCCTCTCTCATCTTTTTAAGTGGGAGAACTTGCACAATTGGTGGCTGACTAAATACTTTTTTTCCCCACTGTATTACTACTAGTGCAAACAGCTAGCTAGCTCACATCTCGTACATACACAACATATTAAAGGACCACATATCCATACACAAAGAGGATTGCAATATGGACCACACACACACACACACACCCACCACTATGTTACCTGACAACTAATATCTCTTTGTCTTTCTCTGCCTCTCAGACCCATCCCCTGTGCCCTCACACTTGGCCAACTCTTTCCTGCCTAAAGAGCCGCCTAGGGCTCCCGAGAGCCTGGCCCCGATGGTGGCCCTGCGAGGGCCCCTTTCCAACCCCTCAGGGTCTCCTCACCTCGCCAATATTATGCACCCTCCCATGCCCCCTAGCTGTATCATGGAGGAGCTACAACGAGCCTTCGCCTCAAAGGTGAACCGGCAGGAAAGGTGAGCAGCACAGCTCATTCACTGCAAACAGACACATAATCTCACCATTATGTGACGGGGAGTTCATGTTGTCTCTCATGTTCGGTAACTTAAATCCTGTAGGTATAAGGCTTTATAACTTGTTATAAGCAAGTATGAGCCTTTATAATGTCTTATAATAAGGCTTATTATATATCTCTCTATGTATGCATGCTCATGACAAGTCTTACAATGCATTATAACTGGATCATAATGCATTATACCTGCAGGTTTTTAAGTAAAGCATTATTTAATCCCTCATTGGTTTTATAGCCGATGTCAGTTTACATCCACCATGTTGCATGTTCACTCCCCCATTGAAGAATCCAGTGTTCACTCCTATGGTATATTCACCTAAATGCTTACCCACTGTCTCCATGTTAACGCCTACCTGTATGTTACCTTTCAAATGGACCTGCACCGCCATGCTCACCCATCCATCAACCCCCTCTTGTCCTGTTAACCCCCATGCTCCCTCCTCCCTCCCGTGTTCCCTCAGAGTGCATGGGCCTGCTGAGCCGGGCTCGACCCCGTGGCGGCGCTCTGATGGGCGGATCTCTCGCTCCTCCAGCTCGGAGAATCAGTCGGCGGCGAGCGGTGGCGTTATCGACTGGCTCCACCAAGCGGACAGGAAGAAGGAGGCGGAGGAGAACAAGGAGAACATGCGGCTGGACCAGTGCTTCTCCGACGCCTCAGGCCTCCCCCACGATCAGGACGACTGGAATGACTCCGTCATCTCTGGTGGGTCCTTTCTTAAAGGAAACAACAGATATTAATGATATCCCCCTTATTAAACTAATTCCCAAGCGATATATAACAAATCGAAAATAGCCATTCATTTTCAAACATTCTAACTCCTGGGCTCAACATTGGGGGGAACAAAACAGACGATGGGTTGAGCTGGTTTTACGGCGTTTACAGCAATTTTAAGACATTACACATTTAAAATGTTTGTTTTGTTTTTGGCCATTATGGACTCTTCTAAACTTGAGACCTGCACGTGATTTACGAGGTTTGAGTTGAATGTGGACATTTTATGTTAGGTTTCTGCCCTGTGAGAGCAATCTCGAAGTGATCGCTGACGTCCTGTGTGTGTGTGTGTGTGCAGGTACACTACCTCGCAGGCTAAGGAAGGAGCTGTTGGTGGTGAAGCTTCGGAATCGACCCAGCAAAGAGGAGCTTGAAGACCGGAATATCTTCCCAGCGCGGACTGAACAGGAACGTCAGGAAATACGCCAGCAGATCGAGATGAAACTCACCAAGTAAGTAGTGTCATTTTCACCCACACCTTTCTCAATTAATCTTTCCTTAATTCCTCGCATCCTCTCTCCTCGCCTCCTTCTCAAAAGGCGTTGGAGAAGAAGGTCCAAGGAAAGGGACCTTGGACCTTCTTCTCCAATATGGTTGGGAATAAGGCAAGAAGATTGGATTCAAGGAATAGTGAAATGGGGAATTGATAAAAAGCCCATCTAGATCACATCCAGTAGGCCTACTGCAAGGACACCTCTTCCTTTTCAACATATTTCCTACCCTATAGTGGATGGAAGCAGACCTGGGTTCAAATACTATTTGAAATCTTTCAAATACCTGCCAGATGGGAAGGGTTTGTAGTTTCAGAACTATTCTACTGGTCCATTTAGCACAAATAAAGTATTTGAAATTATTTCAAATAGTACTATTCTACTGATCCATTAAGCACAGAAGGTACTTGAAATGATTTCAAATAGTACTTTAACTCGGGTCTGGATGGACGACATGAACCTGAAGGCTCTATTGGGACATAAGACCACATTATTGATATTGATTGTGTATGAAATGTAAACGGAAATACAGTAAATACTGATAGAAATCTGTGAATGTCCACAAGAGAAGAGAGTCTGAGCAGTGACAAGAGAGGATGAAACTGTAAGCTTAATGGTAGTGGTAATGTAATGTTGAATGGAGTAGGTGGGGGGTTTAGAGTGGAGGTGAGAAAGACAATCTGATCTAAAAGGATTATCCTCTTGGCTTGCATTGACTTGATATGCGTCGCCCGGTTAATCTGGCATTGTTTTGTACATTCTTTGGAATCAACGTTTGGATTTGGCCAATCCTAAATAGTCGCTCTATTGTGTTGGTGGGATTTTACAGCAGCCAAGTGCTAAACCTGCTGATTGACCTAATAAAAGTTTTGACCAAACCAATCCCTTGTTGAGGGAGCGAGATGAGTAATTACACTGAGTGGTTTCATGGCCAATTGGAGTAAAATCCTGCAAACTTTAAACTTCATTGTTGACGTGGGTTATACAAGTAGAGTGTGGTGCACTGTGATGTTAAAATAGACAGATTCCTTCTCAAGAGCAAAAACTATTTTTTATTCCAAGAATTCTACTGGAGGGTTAGATAAGAAATCAGGAATAGTGCATTTCCATTTTTCTATTGAATCCTTTTTGTTGGTGTACTGTACATGCCATTTCACAAAAGACGTTCCCTCACAGGAAGTTATAAGAATTTGAACACAACCCTGGTTCGAGTCCAGGCTCTGTCACAGCCGGCCGCAACCGGGAGACCCATGGGGTGGCGCACAGTTGGCCCAGCGTCGTCCAAGTTAGGGGACGGTTTGGCCGGCAGGGATGTTCTTGTCCCATCACGCACCAGCGACTCCTGTGGCGGGCCGGGCGCAGTGCACGCTGACACGGTCGCCAGGTGTACAGCGTTTCCTCCGGCACATTGGTGCGGCTGGCTTCCGGGTTAAGCGGGCATTGTGTCAAGAAGCAGTGCGGCTCGGTTGGGTTGTGTTTCGGAGGACGCACGGCTCTCGACCTTCGCCTCTCCCGAGTCCGTACGGGAGTTGCAGCGATGGGACAAGACTGTAACTACCAATTGGATACCATGAAATTGGGGAGAAAAAGGGGTACAAAAAAAAGAACAAAAAATAAATAAACACACAAAAAAAATATGATTTTGAACACAACCTCCAGTAACCGTCTTCGCTATGTACAGGCCAGGGGGGGGGGGGCACTGTAGAATTAGCATATGGACACGAGACTTCCAGAATAGTAATGGAACAAAACGCTTCTCTAAACCAATATTTAGAGAATGTTCTTGTACTGTACTGTTTCATATTAGCGGAAAACCATAACAGTTCGGTGTGAATGCAGAATGTGAAGGCATTTCAGGACTATTCCTTCACACCAATGTGTCAAGCTGGGGTACACCACTGTGTTACGTAACCAGCCACGTATGTATATTTTTTTTAACCTTTATTTTAACAGGGGAAACATTGAGACCTAGATCTATTTTACAAATGCGCCCTGTAATAACTGTCGAGTGCTACTCACCTTCGAGAAAGCGATTTAACAGTCAGAGACTCACAGAAAAACAATTGACCTCAGGCTATTTTTAGTTCCGCTCAAACTAACAGGATCCTCAAAGTGTAATATTGTCACAGGACAACAAGAGGATTTATTCACCACCAGCTGCAAACAAACACCTTATGTAAAAGGCCACATCAGAGCAGCAATGGCAGCATGACTCGTAAGAGGCTTGCGTAAGAGCGCCAGGGTAAGGCAGTGTGCTCTGTGAATACAAAGTTCCTCTAGCATGGGAGTGAGATGTGGAGCTGTCTGGGGAAGGTCGCATTGAGGTCGCCATTGTAGGCTTGTCACACAAAAGAGCACAGATGCAAAAACAAACATTATAATTTACTACACATGCGGAGATCATCCGTTCACCAACACCGCGTCTCACAAAGACACTGCGGTTGGAACCAAAAATCTCAAATTTGGACTCCAGACCAAAGGACACATTTCCACCAGTCTAATGTCCATTGCTCGTGTTTTTTGGCCCAAGCAAGTCTCTTCTTCTTATTGGTGTCCTTTAGTAGTGGACATTTTTTTTGCAGCAATTCGACCATGAAGGCCTGATTCACAGTCTCCTCTGAACAGTTGATGTTGAGATGTGTCTGTTACTTGAACTCTGTGAAATATTTACAGTGCCTTGCAAAAGTATTCATCCCCCTTGGCGTTTTTCCTATTTTGTTGCATTACCTGTAATTTAAATAGATTTTTAGTTGGATTTCATGTAATGGACATACACAAAATAGTCCAAATTGGTGAAGTGAAATGAAAAAAATAACTTGTTTCAAAAAATTCTAAAAAATAAATAATGGAAAAGTGGTGCGTGCATATGTATTCACCTGCTTTGCTATTAAGCCCCTAAATAAGATCTGGTGCAACCAATTACCTTCAGAAGTCACATAATTAGATTGCACACAGTTTATTTAACTAAGTGTCACATGATCTCAGTATATATACACCTGTTCTGAAAGGCCCCAGAGTCTGCAACACCACTAAGCAAGGGGCACCACCAAGCAAGCGGCACCATGAAGACCAAGGAGCTCTCCAAACAGGTCAGGGACAAAGTTGTGGAGAAGTACAGATCAGGGTTGGGTTAAGAAAAAATATCAGAAACTTTTAACATCCCACGGAGCACCATTTAAATCCATTATTAAAAAATGGAAAGAATATGGCACCACAACAAACCTGCCAAGAGAGGGCCGCCCACCAAAACTCACGGACCAGGGCGTTAATCAGAAAGGCAACAAAGAGACCAAAGATAACCCTGAAGGAGCTGCAAAGCTCCACAGCGGAGATTGTAGTATCTGTCCATTGGACCACTTTAAGCCGTACACTCCACAGAGCTGGGCTTTACGTAAGAGTGGCCAGAAAAAAGCCATTGCTTAAAGAAAAAATTAAGCAAACACGTTTGGTGTTCGTCAAAAGCCATATGGGAGACTCCCCAAACATATGGAAGAAGGTACTCTGGTCAGATTAGACTAAAATAGAGCTTTTTGCCATCAACGAAAATGCTATGTCTGGCGCAAACCCAACACCTCTCATCACCCCGAGAACACTGTCCCCACAGTGAAGATGTTTTTCATCGGCAGGGACTGGGAAACTGGTCAGAATTGAAGGAATGATGGATGGCGCTAAATACAGGGAAATTCTTGAGGGAAACCTGTTTCAGTCTTCCAGAGATTTGAGACTGAGACAGAGGTTCACCTTCCAGCAGGACAATGACCCTAAGCATACCGCTAAAGCAACACTCAAGTGGTTTAAGGGGAAACATTTAAATGTCTTGGAATGGCCTAGTCAAAGCCCAGACCTCAATCCAATTGAGAATCTGTGGTATGACTTAAAGATTGCTGTACACCAGTGGAACCCATCCAACTTGAAGGAGCTGGAGCAGTTTTGCCTTGAAGAATGGGCAAAAATCCCAGTGGCTAGATGTGCCAAGCGTATAGAGACATACCCCAAGAGACTTGCAGCTGTAATTGCTGCAAAAGGTGGCTCTACAAAGTATTGACTTTGCGACTCCACTTGAAGAAACATTCAAAGTAATGATGGACTGTCGTTTTTCTTTGCTTATTTGAGCTGTTCTTGCCATAGTATGGACTTAGTCTTTTACCAAATAGGGCTATCTTCTGTATACCTGGAATAGTAAATAGGTAATCCTTCTAACCTATTTACTATGGTTGTCCCACTGGCTATCATAAGTTGAATGCACCAATTTGTAAGTCGCTCTGGATAAGAGCGTCTGCTAAATGACGTTAATGTAAATGTAATACTCCCCCTACCTTGTCAAGACACAAGTGATTGGCTCAAACACATTAAGAAGGAAAGAAATCCCACAAATTAACTTTTAAGAAGGCACACCTGTTAATTGAAATGCATTCCAGGTGACTACCTCATGGAGCTGGTTGAGAGAATGCCAAGAGTGTGCAAAACTGTCATCAAGGCAAGGGTGGCTATTTGAAGAATCTCAAATATAAAATATATTTTGATTTGTTGAACACTTTTTTGGTTACTACATGATTCCATATGTGTTATTTCATAGTTTTGATGTCTTCACTATTATTCTACAATGTAGAAAATAGTAAAAAATAAAGAAAAACCCTTGAATGATTAGGTGTTCTAAAACTTTTGACCGGTAGTTTATTTCAAGGGGAGCACTATACCTCTAACATTTCTCCCCCTAAATGTCTGAGTTTTGACCGTTGAATTAAGCATGGTTTATGAATTGATTGCTGGTTGAAACTAAAACCTGCACACACAGTGGGCCTCCAGGACCACGACATAGAGACCTGGGTGAGCGCTGTGGAAGAGAACTCACAGGAGCATAGGGCACCACCCAAGCAGTCGGTCCCAATTTGTTCCCTACATCTTCCCCTAGGCCCTCTGATCTAAGGCCTACAGATCGGAGATTTGCAGATCTGTACAGTGGAAGCGATATGATGGAAGCGCCACTACATTGCTCTTACCTATCCAGACCCTTCAGATCAGCAAACATTGACGGGTTAGGACCAAGGGGTAGCAGTAGGGAGTGATTTGGGACCGGCTGTAGGGACTCTTATCTCAGTATACTGTCATTTGTGCTCCCATCGTCTAGTCACAGTTACCTCCAGACAAAACAGAGACCACATATGAAAAGGTCCACTGTAAATATTGAGACTTGTAAACATTTTGATTCCCACACTAGAGTAGACATTTATTTGAGCTGCTCATTCCTTCTTTACATGGTGCCGCTATATATATATATATATATATATATATATATATATATATATATATATATACCTTTAGCCATATTTTGTTACACTACAGTTTTATTCTAACATTTATTAAATAAAAAATCTATCTACACACAATAACCCATAATTACAAAGCGAAAACAAAAAACTCAAATACCTTATTTACATACAGTGAGGGAAAAAAGTATTTGATCCCCTGCTGATTTTGTACGTTTGCCCACTGACAAAGATATGATCAGTCTATAATTTTAATGGTAGGTTTATTTGAACAGTGAGAGACAGAATAACAACAACAAAATCCAGAAAAACGCATGTAAAAATTTTTATAAATTGATTTGCATTTTAATGAGGGAAATAAGTATTTGACCACTTTGCAAAACATGACTTAGTACTTGGTGGCAAAACCCTTGTTGGCAATCACAGAGGTCAGACGTTTCTTATAGTTGGCCACCAGGTTTGCACACATCTCAGGAGGGATTTTGTCCCACTCCTCTTTGCAGATCTTCTCCAAGCCATTAAGGTTTTGAGCCTGACGTTTGGCAACTCGAACCTTCAGCTCCCTCCACAGATTTTCTATGGGATTAAGGTCTGGAGACTGGCTAGGCCACTCCAGGACCTTAATGTGCCTCTTCTTGAGCCACTCCTTTGTTGCCTTGGCCGTGTGTTTTGGGTCATTGTCATGCTGGAATACCCATCCACGACCCATTTTCAATGCCCTGGCTGAGGGAAGGAGGTTCTCACCCAAGATTTGACGGTACATGGCCCCGTCCATCGTCCCTTTGATGCGGTGAAGTTGTCCTGTCCACTTAGCAGAAAAACACCCCCAAAGCATAATGTTTCCACCTCCATGTTTGACGGTGGGGATGGTGTTCTTGGGGTCATAGGCAGCATTCCTCCTCCTCCAAACACGGCGAGTTGAGTTGATGCCAAAGAGCTCGATTTTGGTCTTATCTGACCACAACACTTTCACCCAGTTCTCCTCTGAATCATTCAGATGTTCATTTGTAAACTTCAGACGGCCCTGTATATGTGCTTTCTTGAGCAGGGGGACCTTTCGGGCGCTGCAGGATTTCAGTCCTTCACGGCGTAGTGTGTTACCAATTGTTTTATTGGTGACTATGGTCCCAGCTGCCTTGAGATCATTGACAAGATCCTCCCGTGCAGTTCTGGGCTTATTCCTCACCGTTCTCATGATCATTGCAACTCAACGAGGTGAGATCTTGCATGGAGCCCCAGGCCGAGGGAGATTGACAGTTATTTTGTGTTTCTTCCATTTGCGAATAATCGCACCAACTGTTGTCACCTTCTCACCAAGCTGCTTGGCGATGGTCTTGTAGCCCATTCCAGCCTTGTGTAGGTCTACAATCTTGTCCCTGACATCCTTGGAGAGCTCTTTGGTCTTGGCCATGGTGGAGAGTTTGGAATCTGATTGATTGATTGCTTCTGTGGACAGGTGTCTTTTATACAGGTAACAAGCTGAGAGTGTGCTCCTAATCTCAGCTCGTTACCTGTATAAAATACACTTGGGAGTCAGAGATCTGTCTGACTGAGAGGGGGTAAAATACTTATTTCCCTCATTAAAATGCAAATCAATTTATAACATTTTGGACATGCGTTTTTCTGGATTATTTTGTTGTTATTCTGTCTCTCACTGTTCAAATAAACCTACCATTAAAATTATAGACTGATAATTTCTTTGTCAGTGGGCAAACGTACAAAATCAGCAGGGGATCAAATACTTTTTCCCTCACTGTAAGTATTCAGACCCTTTGCTATGAGACTCGACATTGAGCTCAGGTGCATCCTGTTTCCATTGATCATCCTTACAACTTGATTGAAGTCCACCTGTGGTAAAATCAATTGATTGGACATGATTTGGAAAGGCACACACCAGTCTATATAAGGTCCCACAGTTGACAGTGCATGTCAGAGCAAAAACCAAGCCATGAGGTCAAAGGAATTGTCCGTAGAGCTCCGAGACAGAAGTGTGTCGAGGCACAGATCTGGGGAAGGGTACCAAAACATTTCTGCAGTATTTGAAGGTCCCCAAGAACACAGTGGCCTCCATTCTTAAATGGAAGAAGCTTGGAACCACCAAGACTCTTCACAGAGCTGGCCGCCCGGCCAAACTGAGCAATCGGGGGAGATTGGTTTTTAATTTCACCTTTATTTAACCAGGTAAGCCAGTTGAGAACAAGTTCTCATTTACAACTGCGACCTGGCCAAGATAAAGCAAAGCAGTGTGATTAAAAACAACAACAACACAGAGTTACATATGGAATAAACAAAACGTACAGTCAATAACACAATAGAAAATCTATATACAGTGTGTGCAAATGTAGTAAGTTATGGAGGTAAGGCAATAAATAGGCCATAATTACAATTTGGTATTAACACTAGAGTGATAGATGTGCAGAAGATGATGTGCAAATAGAGACACTGGGGTGCAAATGAGCAAAATAAATAACAATGTAAATAAGAATATGGGGATGAGGTAGTTGGGTGGGCTAATTACAGATGGGCTGTGTACAGTTGCAGTGATCGGTAAGCTGCTCTGACAACTGATGCTTAAAGATAGTGAGGGAGATAAGTGTCTCCAGCTTCAGAGATTTTTGCAGTTCGTTCCAGTCATTTGCAGCAGAGGAATGGCGGCCAAAGGAGGTGTTTGCTTTGGGGATGACCAGTGAGATATACCTGCTGGGAACGCATACTACGGGTGGGTGTTGCTATGGTGACCAATGAGCTAAGAAAAGGCAGGGATTTGCCTAGAAGTGATTTATAGATGACCTGGAGCCAGTGGGTTTGGCGACGAATATATAGTGAGGGCCAGCCAACAAGAGCGTACAGGTCACAATGGTGGGTAGTATATGGGGCTTTGGTGACAAAATGGATGGCACTGTGATAGACTACATCCAATTTGCTGAGTAGAGTGTTGGAAGCTATTTTGTAAATGACATCGGCGAAGTCAAGGATCGGTAGGATAGTCCGTTTTACGAGGGCATGTTTAGCAGCATGAGTGAAGGAGGCTTTGTTGCGAAATAGGAAGCCAATTCTAGATTTTACTTTGGATTGGAGATGCTTAATGTGAGTCTGGAAGGAGAGTTTACGGTCTAACCAGACACCTAGGTATTTGTAGTTGTCCACATATTCTAAGTCAGACCCGCCGAGAGTAGTGATTCTAGTCGGGCAGGCGGGTGCAAGCAACGTTTGATTGAAGAACATGCATTTAGTTTTACTAGCGTTTAAGAGCAGTTGGAGGCCACGGAAGGAGTGTTGTATGACATTGAAGCTCGTTTGGAGGTTTGTTAACACAGTGTCCAATGAAGGGCCAGATGTATACAAAATGGTGTCGTCTGCATAGAGGTGGATCTGAGAGTCACCAGCAGCAAGAGCGACATCATTGATATACACAGAGAATAGAGTCGGCCCGAGAATTGAACCCTGTGGCACCCCCATAGAGACTGCCAGAGGTCCAGACAACAGGCCCTCCGATTTGACACATTGAACTCTATCTGAGAAGTAGTTGGTGAACCAGGCGAGGCAGTCATTTGAGAAACCAAGGCTATTTAGTCTGCCAATAAGAATGCGGTGATCGACAGAGTCAAAAGCCTTGGCCAGGTCAACAAAGACGGCTGCACAGTACTGTCTTTTATCGATCGCGGTTATTATATCGTTTAGGACCTTGAGCGTGGCTGCGGTGCACCCATGACCAGCTCGGAAACCAGATTGCATAGCGGAGAAGGTACGGTGGGATTCGAAATGGTCGGTGATCTGTTTGTTAAATTGGCTTTCAAATACTTTCGAAAGGCAGGGTAGGATGGATATAGGTATGTAACAGTTTGGATCTAGAGTGTCACCCCCTTTGAAGAGGGGGATGACCGCGGCAGCTTTCCAATCTCTCGGGATCTCAGACGATACAAAAGAGAGGTTGAACAGGCTAGTAATAGCGGTTGCGACAATTTCGGCGGCTAATTTTAGAAAGAAAGGGTCCAGATTGTCTAGGCCAGCTGATTTGTATGGGTCCAGATTTTGCAGCTCTTTCAGGACATCAGCTATCTGAATTTGGGTGAAGGAGAAGCGGGGGGGGGGCATGGGCAAGTTGCAGTGGAGGGTGCAGAGCTGGTGGCCGGGGTAGGGGTAGCCAGGTGGAAAGCATGGCCAGCAGTAGCAAAATGCTTATTGAAATTCTCGATTATCGTAGATTTATCGGTGGTGACAGTGTTTCCTAGCCTCAGTGCAGTGGGTAGAGAAGGGCCTTGGTCAGGGAGGTGACCAAGAACCCAATGGTCACCCTGACGGAGCTTGAGACTGCAGAGAAGAATGGGAGAAACTCCCCAAATACATGTGTGCCAAGCTTGTAGCGTCATACCCAAGAATACTTGAGCCTGTAATCGCTGCCAAAGGTGCTTCAACAAAGTACTGAGTAAAGGGTCTGAATACTTATGTAAATGTGTTATTTCCGTTTTTGTATTTTTAATACATTTGCAAACATTTCTAAACCTGTTTTTGCTTTGTCACTATGGGGTATTGTGTGTAGATTGAGGGATTTTTTTTTAATCAATTTTAGGAGAAGGCTGTAACGTAACAAAATGTGGAAAAAGTCAAGGTGTCTGAATACTTTCCGAATGAACTGTATGTGCCAGTTTGCCGTGTATGCTCCATATTTTGTGACGCTGCACTTTTTTAGAGAAGGGAAAGCCCAACTATATTTAGCCCTGAAGATGGCGGAGAAGAGGGAATCTTAGCGGAGGAGTAAAGCATATTTCCCCAGAGTACCCTTACTGAAAGGCAAAATAGTCCATCACTCCCGGCTCAGATCTCCCTAGACGGCTCCTAGCTTAGATTTAATTTACTATTTTTCTGAGCCTCTCTCCAGATGAGAGAAACTGCCAGTCGTGTTGCGTTGGGGGCAGAAAAAAAAGATGCTGTCCTAGCTTATCACTGGGATAATGACACTTTGTCTGTCCGTTATCACAGTGTGAAATAACCTTTCTATCTTTAGTGCTCTCTGCCAGCCACTTCTGCTGCGGCTGCACTACAACGGGGCTATTCTTAGCTCAGAGACTATTGAATAATGCATCCGGGTGCACTCCTCTCTCTCGCCCACTCTTCTGCAAAATGTGTGTTGTTGAAGAGAAATGGTGGGGGAAGGGCGATATACAGTAGGCCAGAATGCAGGAGATGTTTTTTATTTTGAAGGAGAGTGGAATTCCAAACGTATTCCTATTTTCATTACAGGATAGGAGAGAAGCAGGGAGACAGAATAGAGGGAGCAGAAATGTGTAGAGTTCATGCTGGGATAGTACTGGGATCCCCACTGCAGGGGAATCAGGCCTATATATTTCCAGAAGCGAGAGCGTTACACGCTTGACCAGACTCCGGGCCAGCAAGAGATGTGTTTTGCGGAGAGCTGGGTTATTGTTACTGCTCACTGCAGTCTGGCTGCCTTCTCTTGGCCGCCAATTTGTGGTTGAAGGATAAAAGAGAGCTAATGCCTGCTGCAACCGCCTACTCAAGGTTGACTTTCCTAGTATTATTTTATAGGCTGTATGTTATACTACTAGGGATTCAATCCAAGCGGGTTAAAGAGCAGCGCACTACAGACCTTTAATGGTAATTTACGCTTGAGCACAGCATTTACCATGAATGCGATCTCTGCGAGTGTTTGGGGAAAAATGCCTTTAAAAGGGGTCGTCACTAGTTAACACAGCCACAAAGTCATAAACCCCACCTATTTCTACAATTTATCTTCTTAAAATCTGATTTTAAAACTAACCTTAAGCCTAACCACACTGCTAACCTTATGCCTAACCCTAACCTTAAATTAAGAAAAGCACATTTTTGTCTTAATGAACTTTTACGGTATAGCCCCAATTTTGACTTTGTGGGAACCTTTTAAAGGGCACATTGGTGGCTGTGTAGTAGGCCCGAGTTAAAGGTAATTTAGGCTTAAGCCGACATGCACAGCATTTACCATGCGATCTCTGCGAACTGCTGTGAAAAACTCCCAATTGAATCCAGGCCACAGTGTTTGTAAACTCTTGTGCTGACAAAAATGAGCCTATTGTAGGACAGTGGGTAGGCTACCTTATACACCTGCAGCATATACTGCATATTCATCCCATGTTCTATGTTCAAGAAAAGTAGACTTTCTAAACTGTACTGTATTTTAGACAGCTGTCCTTCGGTCAATATAGGCCCATATAATATAGGGTAGGAAACATCAAAACATTAATATTTTTATGAGCCCTCAGTCTCTTGAATTTACCTTTGCAAATCCCCCAAGTTAAGATATTATTTGTTGCCAAGAAAAGTACATGTTTTAATCTACACATACACACAGCTATGATTAGGCAGGCTTACACTGCAACATAATACCCACTGGTGGGTTGCTGAGGTGTACTGTAGTAACGGTTCCCCAGGAAGAATCCATTGTAGTACATTTCCACGAGAAACTTGTTGCTAAGCAACCCATCGACCAGGTCAATATCATGGTGGTATAGCGTCCATTCTGGCTTTGAGAGTGATTCTCCATTTCATCTGTTGAAGATGTTATGCAACCACATCTGTTGGAATGCCTTTCTCATTCACTCGCACTGGAGTGGCAGATGTGGGATATAGTTGGTGGCTCTTGTGTTGTGAAGTTCCTTTTTTGGTGATTGGAAAGTAGACTGACATGTTCACAAATAAATGTCTTAGACAAAACAAGCTTGATATGAAGTGGGCAGATATGACACAGGATTGTGTATCCGTGACACAACTTTACATAAATTTATGTAGGCTACAATACAATTTATTGAAGAATAGTAGCCCTAGATGTTAAACATAGGCACTTTGTAATTTGTGCATTCTGAGCTTGATCTCTGAAAATACACAAATAACATGGGCTAATATTATTTTTCAGTGGAAAATTAATCTATCGGACAATTTTCTCTGAATATCTAATTAATGAATTATTCTGCAGTATTACTAGTCGCAAGTCTAAGATTTCCTGCTGTTTTAAATGTCATTGAAATTATTGATATACCTATTGATTCTTATAAATGTATTAATGCAGTAGGCCTATAAATGTATACATGCACAACTGACTTAGCCTACCTCATAACCAAAACTCAATAATGTAGCCTGTAGGTTTCATAACCTACATTTAATCGTCTTGTAATGATCCTATTAAACACGTTTTGTCATTTTCTTGAATACAAGTATGATTACTCTGTATATTTGCATTGCATTATTTGCATTTACCATTAGCATACTTTGCTTATAAATGTTAGTGTTCCAGCACCTTCATCATCTTTTCAGAGGGAGAGAGCAGCAAGTGGCGAGGTCAACGCTTGTGGCTTCAGGGGGTTTGACCTGACTCAGAGCGTTGGACTTTTAAAGGTTTGAAGGTTTGAAGGTGGTCTGGGGCAAGGCGTGCTGTGAGGTTGTGTGGTGCCCTCTGTCTTGATACCTTCATCTTTTGGGCGGTGGGTTTGCCGCATGCTGTGTGGAGCTGACCCCTATCTATTATTGATATTAAAGTCTTTGAAATGTTCCCAGGCACAGGTGACTCCAAAGTCAGCGCCATTTGGTTTATGTGGATTGTTTGAAGCTTTGATAGTGAGGTATAAGCAAACATGAATTAGTCATTATTTTGTATTGTATGACTCTGTATGATCTTATTAATATGCAATCATTATTAAATAAAAAAATAAATAAAAATCTGATTGTTTTATTACCAGTTTGAGATGTAGATGTGTAGCTACCAATATCAGAACTACATTTTGATAGGTGAGTGAAGATAGTAAATAAAGGGTAATTGTAACCTATTTTACTGTAGGTAAAAAAACAAAAAAACATTTGAATTGAACAAAAGAAGCAGCTTTGTGAACATGATACATTTTATTGTCTGAATAGCGATGGGGGATACCGTGAGTGGGAATCTCGTATGCACCTCCTCCCGACAACAAATTATGCATGCAGTCAGAAAAGGAGGCAGGCTCTCCTGAGTAGCACATCACGACCCAGTTCAAAAGGGGTGCTGCGTGTGTGTGTCGCGTAGACTGCAAGGGATGACAGTGAAGCGAGTAGCTGCACAGGCAACAGCAGATGACCGTAGAGCTAGTGTTTGTTTCTAGTCTCTCTTTTATTTCAAGATTTGAGACAATAGGATAAGGCATCCAGAGCTCAACAGTAGTATACCGGAAAATACAAGAAATCGCACGTCTGTGGGTATTCCAGATGTGGGGAGTGCCTCTACCAAAGCATCATAGTCGGGGTTTAGACACGAGATGGAAAGACGGGGAGTTCCCCAATAGAACAACTACATTGAGAAGAATTGATCCGGCGGACTTGGTTTAAAAGTCTACTTCTTGGATGTTGACGAAGCTTGAATCGAACATGGTTCAGAATGTGGTTCTGGTGTTTTTTCGCAGGAGACTCAGCCAGAGACCAAATGTGGAAGAGTTGGAGAGTCGGAATATCCTAAAACGTGAGTTGTAAAACGGTATTTCTATTTTAATATCTGCTCTTTTTATATCAATTTTTTCATTAAGCTATGTGAAATGTATGCGCAATTTCTGAATGAATCTACCAAGGTAGACAAAAGGCCTACATAAATGTATTATGATAAATACATTCACTCATGTAAAATTCAGGAGACGAGCAGAACAGATGAGCGCACATTGTCTTTCAACATACATAACCTGACTTGATGTTGGCGAAAATGTTGGTGATGTTGGGAATGGCATTCTCAGGAGTCAGGCCATTTTATTAGGCTACTCAGTCAAATGGGTTGAGAAATGTGTTTAGAATACTGAGCAACAGCACATATTATTTTGGGTAGGCTACAGCGTTGTGTTTCTCTTACATAAGCAATTTAATTTAGAGTTCTTTGGGAATTTGGATCTGACCCTCAGTGGAACAAGATTTACAATCCTGTAAGGAATTATGTTTTAAACTTTAAAATATATCCCCATGGATTATACTTCATTCGTAATGTCTGAAGCCTAATCGGTGTCTCTACAGTCACAGAGTTGAACACAGTGGGACACTCGTTCACCAGTAGATAAGGTTTAGGGTCAAACAGTGACATCACTGTTATGTGGATTAGAGGGAAAACCGTGACGGAAACAAGTGGCATCATTATTGGGAAATGTGTTTGCCAAATAATCAAGTGGTGTCTTTGTCATATCACTCATTATTTTCTTCTCCTTGGTTTACAGAGAGAAATGACCAGACAGAACAAGAAGAGAGGAGGGAGATCAAACAGCGGCTCAACAGAAAGGTATGTTGCACCATTATTTTACTCATTAATTACTTATTATTATTATTATTATTATTATTATTAGTGTAATAATACAACATTACCATAATGTAACCTGCTGACATCGGATTTCTTCTGACTAGTACTTGTTCTGATTGTATATTTTTTGTTAGTCTCATGCTGTGCACTAGATAAATATTTGGATAAGAACATATAAATATGCACATTTGTCCTAAAAGACCTTGTATGGCAAAATCGTTACTTTTCTGGGAGCAGCATTTCAATGCAAAACCACGCATGAATACAGGAAAAAGCCAAACATGGCCAGCTAATGTAATCCTTATTCAACCAAACACAATGCCTGTCAAATGACTGTACTCATTCATACCAATGCCTCTCCGTTCCCATTGTGTATTTCAGCTCAATCAGCGGCCCACAGTTGACGAGCTACGGGACCGAAAGATTCTCATCCGTTTCAGCGACTATGTAGAGGTGGCCAAAGCTCAGGATTACGACCGAAGAGCAGACAAGCCCTGGACCAGGCTCTCTGCAGCCGACAAGGTGTGTGTGTGTGTGTGTGGAAGAGTGTCATCTGTGTCAAAAGCAAGGATCTCTCCTGCAGCATCTCTTCTATTTCACAGTCCACACAAAATTCACCACTTAAAGTGACTGGCACATACCCTTATCAGAGCATGTTGTGATGTAAGTTATTGTGACATAGGGCCTATTTATTAAAGGCCTAAAAGTATTGAGTTCTGGAACTGTGAAAACATACTGTTGTCCTGGCTGCCACCTCCATAGCACCAGCATATCTCACTGTTTTCTAGCTAGCTAGCTTCAGCCTGCTTTATTTCTCACTCCATATCTCAGACCATGTCCTTGTGGCTAAGACCTTGTCGTCTTTGTTTTGTTTACCACTCTCTCTCGAGCTATGTGACAATTTTCGTGGGTCGATGTGCGATGTCCGCCTCCGCTTAAGGATGCTCTGTAGTCTAACGCTCGTTTTCTACCTCCACAGGCGGCTATCCGAAAGGAGTTGAACGAATTCAAAAGCACTGAGATGGAGGTGCATACCTCGAGCAAGCACCTCACGAGGTAAGTGGGTGTGTTTGCTTCTATTCTCCGCTGCGGCTGCCTCTATCTTTAGCTCCCCAGAGCTAAAGATAGATGTGCGTGCTTAAAAGGGGGAGGAGGGGAGTCCTTGCTTACCTTCCCGGGGGCCTGATATCGGCAAGAGAAATGACATGTTGTCTGTCCCAAGTAAGCATGTGCGATAAACGAAGGTCCTCCAGTCAATTTGTAAGAGTGACTTAGGAAGACAGCAGCCCCACTCCCCTGGCACACAAAGCTGTGCTAAAAATAGCCCGAGATTGATGAATAGCTGTAATCATAACTGGAGTGATTACAAAGGCACCTTCTGCGCTCACCCGCCCCCCCCCCCACACTCTTTCCCCTCCCTCTCCTTCTGTAGGTTCCACAGGCCGTGAATACGAAGGGGAGTTTCTTCTGTGAAGAAATAATGCTGAGCCTAGAACTTTCGGTTGCTGCGTCGGCGGCGGTTAGAAACTGCCGGAGCTCGGAGGCTATTCTTCCAGAGCGCAGTCCTTTGTCTGCAGGGTGTCCTCAATTCCTCCAGCGTGCCCCTGGACTTCGTCGAAGGGAGGTGGACAGACGGTGATGTTTGGGTGTGTGGCAGTGAATCCCGGAGGCTCTCCATTGTGGGAGCTGACTGGAGGAAGAAGACTAAAGACAGAACCTCGGACTCCGTCTATCTGCCCGTCGGTTAAGATGGAGCTGAGGGAAGAGCAATGTACTTCAGTCTGTGTGTGCGTGTTTTTTCAAACAGACTCCTTTGAGAAGGTGGCGAATACGTACAGGGAAGATGACGTTGTGCATGTGACCAGCTTCACCTTTTCTTTTTTTGAATAACGTGTCACTTGGGGGGAATGGGGAGGCTGGGAGGGGACTGTGTGGTCGGTTGGGGGTGAATTTCGTACCAATTGTATATATGTCAATCTGAACCGGACTGTCAATGTCTTCACTCAAAAGAGAGAACCTTTGTAAGCACCACTCGTCTTCAAAATACAAGGTCTTAAAAAAAAATATGATGCATCTTATTTTGGTAATCAGCATTTTTAAAAGTATTAATAAATGGATTGCTAGGTAGCGGAATAGGTAAAAGCATAGCCTCGATCCAGCCTTCCCCTTTGTGTTGCTCAGAAAGTAGCAAGATACCATAGTAAGCAGAGTGAATGTGAGATAATATAAAGCAGGGTTCTCCAACCCTGTTCCTGGAGAGCTACCGTCCTGTAGGTTTTCACTCCAACCCTGTTCCTGGAGAGCTACCGTCCTGTAGGTTTTCACTCCAACCCTGTTCCTGGAGAGCTACCGTCCTGTAGGTTTTCACTCCAACCCTGTTCCTGGAGAGCTACCGTCCTGTAGGTTTTCACTCCAACCCTGTTCCTGGAGAGCTACCGTCCTGTAGGTTTTCACTCCAACCCTGTTCCTGGAGAGCTACCGTCCTGTAGGTTTTCACTCCAACCCTAATCAAGCCTAATCAAGCGCACCTGATTCTAATAATTACCTAGTTGATAAGGGTATTTCTATAAATATGGGGGCCAGTGTGTGACATCAGGGTAAACATTTCAAAATGGTTTGAAATACATTTAAATATGATTTTCTTGCAGCTTCACGTGTAGTTACAGGAATAAATGTCTAGGTAGGCACAATAAAACCATAACTTCACCAACAACAAAACATCTACATGTCACAAGAAACATGGACACCGCATGTTTCTTTGTCATGCCTAGTTGCCAGGTCTTTTTGTGCTTTAGTCAACTTCTCTATCATTTATAGCCATGCTAAACATTCCTGAAGAATGAAAAAGATAAACAACATCATTTCTATATGTTTTAATAGTTGATATAATAATATAATACAATAATATAATACAATGGGTTCTGTCAACAAAATCATTGACAATAATAAACAATAATGAAATCCTTATAATCAGTAAACTCTTCAAGCATTGTGTGTGAGTCTGTGTCTGAAAACTAGCCGTCAAATTCTTGCTTCCTCTGTCCTTGTTTCCTCCACTCCTTGCCTCTCCTTGAAAGTGCATTGTAGCCTGAGGACAGGAACCTTCTCTCCTCTCCCCCAATGTGCTGTGAGAGGGAGGTGAGTAATGGGGGAAGCAAGGGGAGAATCTCAATTGCATTTCCTTGATTCCTCACGTCCTCTATCCTCGCCTCCGTCTCAAAACCCATTGGATAAGAAGATGAGTGGGGAAGGACCTCTGACCTTCTCATCCAATGGGTTTTGAGAAGGAGACAAGGAGAGCGGATGCGAAGAATCAAGGAAATGCAATTGATATTTTCCCAAGGACAGAGGAAGTAAGTATTTGACAGCTATTAAAGCCCCCATGCAGCCTTTGTCATTTTATTTTTTAAATCATCACTGTATGTCTAATAAATCACAGTGTGTTATTTAATGAAAATAACGCAAATATTTTTAAAATCATTTATTTCCCTGAGCCTCCTTTGGCCCTTGAAATGCTCAGTCTGATCATGTGGGCGTTAGGAAACAAATGTGAAGATATTTACATACACAGCCCTGATTGGCTGATAGGATGGTCTAGAGCCCACGCATTTACCCAGATGAACAGTCATTGGTCTATTATAATCAGATCACATTGTTGTGATGTCAAGATGTGGGCAAACAATTCAGTGTTTTTTTTTTCTTTCAAACAGCTCTTACAAAAAGGGCAATATCATAATTTTCGCAATTTCAGAGTGTTATTTCGACCTTATAGTAAGGCAGGGATGATACCAGTATTGCGATACTTGTTAGTATTGTGGCAAGGAAACAAAACACTTAGCGAATTTAACTTCTTTTGTAAAACAGCCCTAATGTTGGAAACAAACATCATTATGTTGTCATCCAGAGTCACATTTATTTTACCAGCTATAGCACACAATATTTTACATACAGCAGGTTTTTAACGGACTGCTCAGTGTTAGAATTTTTGCCATGGAAAAAATATTGTGATACTGATATCAACCCGGTCCTACCTCATAGTGTGTGTGGAAATATCTTTTTTTTTTTTTACTGTAAAATCACGTTTTTAACTGCCCCTTTAACAATGTTAGACAGTGCCAGACTGACTGAGCTACCATAATACCCCTGGCCTGTCCAGAAACAACCCCTAGCCCCTACTGCCCAGAGTCTAGACACTTGTGGAGATCTGAAAGGGATTGATGGGTGGTGAAATGGTTACCCTCTGAAAGGCTTTGTGGAATTTTGGCGGTATTGCTTACACCTGTCCAATCCTCTCAGATCTCCACAAGTGTCTAGGGGAAGGGGCTATGGGTTGCTTCTGGACAGGACCCAACAACCCTCTGGGTATGTGGTGGACCTACAGCACAACTTGGGGCATTGGTTGGATGCTTCATTCCATTGCTATACACACATGAATTTGCACAGGTGCAAGCTGGACACACCCACACCACCCTATCAGGCTGATCAGACAGTTCTGTGTAGCTGAAGACCTGCTGTAAACAGTAAAAGGATATATTTACTATTCACACCCTTGCTTCATTCTAGGTAGTTAAATGTGCAACCACTGACTAACTATAGCTAAGGGAATATCTCTAGTCTACATTTACATTTTAGTCATTTAGCAGACGCTCTTATCCAGAGCAACTTACAGTTTTAGTGAGTGCATACGTTTTTCATACTGGCCCCCCGTGGGAATCGAACCCACAACCCTGGTATGGCAAAGCACCATGCTCTACCAACTGAGCTACAGGAGGCCCCTCGCAATAGATACTGTTGTTTTGGCTGTATGGCATTATTGAATAAGATTACCAATGGTTAGTTAGATAGCTAGGATATACCAGTCAGCTAACCATTTACAGTAACAGCAGTCACACTAAATAATATTCCGAAATTGAGAAATTGTACTTTATCTTGGCACTGTGGCACGGTACGGGCAGCTATTAATCGATGAATTAATAGATTCATAGAATGGAGTTAGAAGGGTGAACTCCTACTTTGAAAGGACAGGAAGTGTTGTCTGTGCACTTAACCAATGACAGTAATTCCACATTTAACCCCACCCACATGTGAAAATGTAAATATCAAGTAGTTTTTTTGGTTTTATATGCAAAAACAAAAAACAAGCCAATTTTCAGTTTTTTCTATTCAGAAACGAATAAACAAGCCGTTTTCACATTCCCGATTGCTCCATTTTAATTCAGAAAACAAAATTAAAATGTACATGGACCGTAATCTTACCTCAGGAATCATGACAATGTTGTCCACGACATAGGCTAATTATCTTGACCACCGTAACAACATAAGACACCAAAATGTTCTGTCAATTCTCCAGATGAACATTAATTCCCACACTTTGGCTGTTGTTCAGTCACGTGCAGTATCACACCCGCTCTTTATCACTTGACTGTCATTCAGAAAATCCTTTCCTGAATCAGCTGATGTTACGCGATAATTTCCAAATGCAATTGTGCATCAAACAACTATTATGCATTATTAAAAAAACTTTAATGACAGTATCGATTTTTGTTTGATTCATCTTGTTAAAGTTAGTCTTTCTGTTAGAAGCATTGGATTTTGCAATCCCATACAATATTTTGGATATGTGTGCCCATGAAAACTGTTTTCACACCATAACATAGGGAGATACGAAATGTTACGAGGTTACAGTGCATTTCCGAGATCTCCATACAAAAGAGTCCAACAGCAATATTCAGGAATTTTACAGGATAAAATTCAATGTGTAATTCAATTGTTAAATGCTTAGTATATGATATAATGACAAACAGCAGTATCATAAATGTAAGGAAAGAAAGGCAGTGTTTTATGTCACACGGTTTTTCCCAAATCTGTGAAGACTCCAAGCATGAGAAAGGGTTTAAACATAGGTTTTGATTAAACTCATTCATTATATTGAATGTATCTATGTTCCCCCTTTTATATCCTACTGTATTCACGTGACTTTGTAACAGCTCCAAACAGATGTCCACTACAAGAAATGCTCACTGGTACCCTAGTTTATAGAAAGACCCATAAACTGAATCAGGTTAGTTACAACTGTGGTTGGAGCGAAAACCTACAGGAGGGTAGCTCTCCAGGAACAGGGTTGGAGAGCCCTGATATACAGTGCATTCGGAAAGTATTCAGACCACTTTAATTTTTCCACATGATGTTACGTTACAGCCTTATTCTAAAATGGATTAAATTATTTATTTTCCTCATCAATCTACACAATCCCCATAGTGACAAAGCAAAAACAGGTTTTTAGAAATGTTTGCAAATTCATAAAAAATACAAAACAACGGAAATATCACATTTACGTAAGTATTCAGACCCTTTACTCAGTACTTTCTTGAAGCGCCTTTGGCAGCGATTACAGACTTGAGTCTTCTTGGGTATGACGCTACAAGCTTGGCACACCTGTATTTGGGGAGTTTCCCCACTTCTTCTCTGCAGGTCCTCTCAAGCTCTTGTCAGGTTGGATGGGGAGCGTCGCTGCACAGCTATTTTCAGGTCTCTCTAGAGATGTTAGATCGGGTTCAAGTCCGGGCTCTGGCTGGGCCACTGAAGGACATTCAGAGACTTGCCTCGAAGCCACTCCTGCGTTGTCTTGGCTGTGTGCTTAGGGTTGTTGTCCTGTTGGAAGGTGAACCTTCGCCCCAGTCTGAGGTCCTGAGCGCTCTTGTGCAGGTTTTCATCAAGGACCTCTCTGTACTTTGCTCTGTTAATCTTTCCCTCGATCCTGACTAGTCTCCAAGTCACTGCCGCTGAAAAACATCCCCACAGCATGAAGCTGCCACCACCATCCTTCACCGTACGAATGGTGCCAGGTTTCCTCCAGACGTGACGATTGGGATTCAGGCCAAAGAGTTCAATCTTGGTTTCATTAGACCAGAGAATCTTGTTTCTCATGGTCTGAGAGTCTTTAGGTGCCTTTTGGCAAACTCCAAGCGGGCTGTCATGTGCCTTTTACTAAGGAGTGGCTGCCGTCTGGCCACTCTACCATAAAGGCCTGACATTTTTTGGTACCCTTCCCCAGATCTGTGCCTTGACACAATCCTGTCTCGGAGCTCTACGGACAATTCCTTCGACCTCATGGCTTGGTTTTTGCTCTGACATGCACTGCCAACTGTGGAACCTTATATAGACAGGTGTGTTCCTTTCCAAATCATGTCCAATCAATTGAATTTACCACAGGTGGACTCCAATCAAGTTGTAGAAACGTCTCAAGGATGATCAAATACACTTTTTTTAAATAAATGTTTTAAAAAGTTTAATAAACTTAGGCAACCTTAACAGCAAACAAATAGCAGGCAACCTTGTACAGATAAAATGCCATTTGAACAATTTTCACAGAAATGCATTATTTATATTGAAAATACTACTCTTATGGAGAGACAGTTAAAACCATAAAAGCTATTAACAGTGTCAAACATCACTGCAATAATAAATAAATAAATATGTTAATATAAATTTGATCATTTTTAAATAAGGCATGTATATTTCTTTAACTTATGCTCAATATATTACATTTGATTGCCGTAAACGTAGAATGACGGGCAAACTTCACGGAACACAAACATATCTTATAAATGTGCAGAGGTACTTGATTTGGGTTTAAAAACTTGGTCCCTCTGGCAGGAAAAGAGCCTGAAGTCCTCTCCTCACACTCAGTATCTCCTCGTCTTGCTGAGGAGAGACACACAAAAACACAGCCCTCAAATACACTCGCAACACCTCAGGGGGTGCAGTCTCAGTCGGCGCTAGTAAAGGCAGCACTTTGAGTAGGACTTTCAAAAGAGGGACCTCTTTAATAACCCATAAATCTAAGCCCTGTCTAAGCTGCTATTAGCCCATACAAACGCATTGAATAACAGATTCACTACATGGAACAAAAGATAGTCCCCCAAAAAAATCTAAAGGAAGTTTGTTCTGAAGTGTCTGTCCTATATCTGAGAGTTATAAGAAAGGTCAGGAAAACTTTATTTTTATATATATATATATATATATATATATTTATATATATTTATATATATATATATTTTTTGTACATGTATTTAACCCCTTATTTGTGGCACTAAACTGTCTCCAGATATACTTCCATTAATTTTAACTGGTGCCGGGTGACCTTCAGACAAGTCCTGTGAGGCCTGAGGGCGTCCTAGAGCAAAACAACCGACGTGTTCGTGAGAGTCTCACCTTTCCACAGAGGGGTCATATTAGTGTATAGCCCAAACTGTTCGGACACTACAGACAGAAGTTGGCATATCAGCTGTACCGACTTCAGACGAGTCCCAAGACTCTTGTGGGGGTCGTAGAGCCTCATCTTTCCATAGGGGTCATTATAGATTGTGGGCCGAACCGTTCGGACACTACAGAAGACTTTGTGAGATTTTCGGGATGTCTCATGATCTGACAAACACCGCTCTAGCTCTGTCACATTTTACTGCAGATGCGGAAGTGCAACATCGGCGGATGCGGTGAATTGAGATGCATCCATTGCAAAAAACAGATATCTCTAGCTTAAACTGACTGATTTTTTTATGGGGATGTTTTTATTATGCTAATAAGATTTCCGCGGGGGCGCGGACATCGACTCTAGGGGGATTTAATGCCGTGCGAGTGAAAAGAGACATGTGGGTCTAATTGTTTTTTAGTGTCTTGCCTAGTCACAACTGTCATTTCCACTCACCATTTCCTTAAAGAGTCTGTCCTGAACTGACTTCATGTCTTTCCTCATCAGGCACATCTGAAAACAGCGGGTGACAAAACACATTTGTTAAGGTTTGAACTCTTTTGAACTCTTCACAGTGCCACACGGTAGAGTAGACTGAAGAGAACATGGGGATAAGCATAATGCCATACTGCACAACATGGGACTGAAATACTATTGCTTAAAACTGAGCTCAGATCAGCCGAGTTTCAGGTTAAAAAAAAAAACTAAACATTGTAACAGGTAAGCCTGTGAGACAAATAATCAAAATGTATCAAAACATAAGGTGACATGTACTTTAGATTTTGTGGGTCGGCTGTTCCTCTTTCCCTATTCTCTGTACTTGTGCCGTACGGAATTGTTATGTTTATGAACAACATAGTGGGCTGAAGTTTAGATGAAGTAGGGGGCTACAGTTTAGATGAAGTAGAGGGCTACAGTTTAGATGAAGTAGGGGGCTAAAGTTTAGATGAAGTAGGGGACTGAAGTTTAGATGATGTAGAGGGCTACAGTTTAGATGAAGTAGAGGGCTACAGTTTAGATGAAGTAGAGGGCTGAAGTTTAGATGAAGTAGGGGGCTGAAGTTTAGATGAAGTAGGGGGCTGAAGTTTAGATGAAGTAGGGGGCTGAAGTTTAGATGAAGTAGAGGGCTACAGTTTAGATGAAGTAGGGGGCTGAAGTTTAGATGAAGTAGGGGGCTAGAGTTTAGATGAAGTAGAGAGCTGAAGTTTAGATGAAGTAGAGGGCTACAGTTTAGATGAAGTAGGGGGCTACAGTTTAGATGAAGTAGGTGGCTGAAGTTTAGATGAAGTAGAGGGCTGAAGTTTAGATGAAGTAGGGGGCTAAAGTTTAGATGAAGTAGGGGGCTACAGTTTAGATGACGTAGAGGGCTACAGTTTAGATGAAGTAGAGGGCTGAAGTTTAGATGAAGTAGAGGGCTGAAGTTTAGATGAAGTAGAGGGCTGAAGTTTAGATGAAGTAGAGGGCTACAGTTTAAATGAAGTAGAGGGCTACAGTTTAGATGAAGTAGAGGGCTGAAGTTTAGATGAAGTAGGGGGCTACAGTTTAGATGAAGTAGAGGGCTGAAGTTTAGATGAAGTCTGGCGCTAAAGTTTGGATGTCCACACCTGAGAGGTGAAGATCCTCTCCTCGTACTCCAAGCTGTGACACACATCGGTTTGGAAGGTGCTCTTGAGGCTCTGCAGTCTGAGGGCAAAGAACGAAATGTGAAAAAGAGCACACAAAAGAGCAAATGAGCCATGGGTGAGAGAAAGAGCGAGCAGAAGACAGAGGGAAGAGAAAATGAAATATTAAAATACTAAATCCATACCACTTTCACATTTGTGTGTTTTTTTGGTGTTGTGAATAATAAAGAATAATGAGGGACATGAATGTATCAGGGGCATGACCTCACAGTGGTGTTGCACTGTTTAAAGTAGAGAAGTCAGGGTTAGAGCTGGGACGATAAACCGAAAATTATCGACACTGACCATACCGATCACTTATCGTAGGCATTTTGCTGATTTCGTTACGATAAGTAGCCTATACTGGAGAAATGTAAAGTTTGAAATGAAATAAGTTTGCTAATATGGGTGATTGTTATTGGGACAATTGATGGCTACAACCATCAAACTAGTAGCAGTAGTAGTAGTTTAAAGGATAAAAAACAAAAATAGTGCACAATGTTATAAAATCCATAAATTCTATTTATCGTTATCGCACCAATTCAGGCAGTTTTTCGCAATATGGATTTTTGTCCATATTGCCCAGCTCTAGTCTGTATTCACAAAGTGTCTCAGAGAAGGAGTTCTGATCTAGGATCTATCCATATAATTGTATTCATTATGATCTAAAAGGCAAAAACTGATCCTAGATCAGCACTTTGTGAATACGGGCCCAGAAGTATCTTTTCTGTGTTTTCTCACCACCTAATCTTTGGCACAATTCATAAATTGCTTGATTGGGGTCAATTCGAATTGAAGTCACTCAATTCAGCATGTGATTTGAATGTATATATATTTTGAAAGACAAATATAATAGCTTCTCCTTTTCAGCTAAACGAGAAGTAATTGAAAATACTCAATTTTTTCCGATTACTGAATTCAAATTTCAATTACTTCCTGAAATTGACTCAATTAAAATAGACCCCAACCCTGATAAATTGCATATAGCACATTTTTTAAGAACTTTGACCCAGTTTGAGATACTGTCCTTTAGTTCTACACAGTCATGTGAATAGGCATGCTATGACCACATCCCGGAAAAAACAAATAACATTAACAACAGAGATACTTGTATTTTTGGTCACAGTTAATTTCCCCCAGGTTAAAAAAATGATGCAATGTGTTATGTTGTCCTTTTGAAATGGAGCAAGGGATGACAAGAGGCTAGATTGCAATCTTTGCAGTGTGTCCATTTGAGCGGGTGGAACAAAATGTCCCCACCTGGGACTTTTCACACACCCTGAATATGGCAGAAAAAGAAACGCACACACACACTCACCTTCTAGTCTCTTTCTCCTGGTAGGAGTGGAAAGCCACAGACTGCTTCCTCCAGTATGTCTAAGGGGAGAGAAGTGAATTGATAACACTGATTAAATCAACATACAGTCAACTAAAGCCTGGGAGGATTTCCCATAGACAAACCAAACGTGAAAGGGTTGTGTTATTGGTTATACCGGTATACTGCATTGTCAGGGAGGTCTCTTACTATTAAGTACTGTTAATGTAAGAGTTCAACAACGTTAAATCTGTTGGGCTAGGTTGGTTTACCGTTTTAAAAGGAATGCAGATATCCATATTATACAGGCCCTGGTTAGTTTCCACCACATACATGCGACCGAACGAGCGTCTGCTAATTGACTACAATGTCAATGTAATGTAAGTAACCCTACAGTCAGTTCCTTCTCCATGTTCTTTAGAGTGGATTCGTCCTCCTCCAAGTTGTTGATCTCATTCAGCAGAACGCCCTTGACCTGTTCCAGCTTCTGAGACCTACACACACAGACAGGGGAAGGAGGAGGGGAAGGGGGAGATCGAGGAGACCAAGGGAGATTGCATGTCCACAATCTGTCACAGAGAGAGATTGACATGTTCTTGTATACTACACAATGCAATCTTTATTGGTCGATTATACAGAGACAATGGACATTTGGTACATTTTGCTGTCACAGTACCCAGCCCCACCACACACAACATACACAACAGGCTGGGAGCAGCACAGGGTCAGCCACAAAGCAGCACCCCTGGAGCAGGTAAAGGGTTAAAAGTGCCTTGCTCAAGGGCACATAGGCAGTCAGTGGCACCTGAGATATTGATGTCAGTAACCCTGCGGTTGCCAGCTCACTATGTAGTGTATACTTGTGTACTAACTGACCTGTAGTTGTGAACTTGCACGCTGATGGAAGAGACGTGCTGCTGGACGGTCTTCAGAGACTGCTTGGTGTACAGCTCCATACGCCTGGAACGATTCTGACACACATAACAGAGGTAAGTAGAACATATTTAGGGTCTCCCATAGAATACAAAATCCTCATCACACAAAGGCAAAATCACCTTTAAGTGACATCAAACCAAATATGGAGATGATTTGGCCAGGAAATTATAACAATTGCACACATGCCCTATTCACTTCCATTGATTGTTAGCTAGTGGTGGCTAAAGTTAGCTGAAGATTGTAGTGGCTGTTTAGAGAAAACTGAACCATGGATTACAGTTTCTCCTGGCTCATAGGCTACTTTCAAGGTAAGGAATCATCTAACATCAAGTTGTAAAATCCTGAATTACCCATTTAAAGGCCTATGGCACTTCTACAGGGGAGCTACACTGGGGCCTCACGAAAACAGTAGGTTTTTAAAAAGGCAGTGGCTGTGGATCTGGACCTTTCTTTCTCCGGAGTAAAGATCCTGACGCTTCTGTGCATGTGTTTCCTTACCTCTACTTCATGCACACATTTTTGTGGTCGCCTTCCCTTCACATTTGAATGATAATTCTTGAAGTTTTACCGGTGAAACGTCCATGGAGCATCTGCATACCAACCATTTGATCTCAATCCGTTTATGGGGATATGCATTTAGATCTTCTTGAGTTATACAGTGTTGTTTCGAAAGTAGCCTACAGCAGTGCTTCCTCTGGAAAATGTTGTAGCAGTGGGGGAAAAGGTATCGGGGGGGTGTCCCTCCCCACCTTGTTTTGGAGGCCCGGGGTCCACCCTGGATCATTTTTTATGTAGGTCTGAGAAGCTCAGTTCAGGTTACTTTTTAAAAGGACATTTTCATCCAAAATGAATTAAAATAAAATGATGCTGACACCATCTAAAATATAATTTCCACCTCCAGAAATGAGCCCAAAAACATATTGGTAAAATGATTTGCTATAATTATTCCTTAGCTAGATCCCAAATGTGATCCTTTAAAGGTCCAAAGCAGCCGTTTTTATCTAAATGTTTTATCATTTCTGGGTAACTATTAAGTACCTTACTGTGATTGTTTTCAATTAAAATGGTCAAAAATAAAGAAAAATAACTTCTTAGCAAAGAGCAATTTCTCAAGGAAGAATTTTGTAGGATTGTCTGAGAGTGGTTTGAAGGACGAGGGGAAAACTGAAAACTAGCTGTTATTGGCAGAAAGGTTTGGAACTCTCTTTCTTATTGGTCTATTAACTAATTTACTGCATGGTGATGTCACCGTGGAAGGCCAAAACTCCCTCCCATCAAAACAGGCTGAAATATCAGGCGGTCTTTTCAAACAGCTCTTACACTAAAAGGGCATTATCATCAATGTCTTTCTTGGAAGTATGATATTTGTGTGTCTAACTTTCTCACTCATCATTATTCACTATTAATTCATGACTATCCATAATCATGGTAGCATCCACATTAATGTAGAAATGTTTAGAAACATATTCTCCTGTGAGTTTGTGTCCAACCAAAGAAATTGATTTCCTTCCCATTGAAGTCAACGGGTCAGTGATGGGTGGACCAGTGGCCATATTGAGTGTACCCATTGCAGTAAAGCAGGAAGTAAAAGCAGCATTCTATTTTCTATGGGTCCAACCTGGATTTTCCTCTGGAGCTCGGAGCTGAACTGGCGACACACGTTGCCCATGTCGTGAGGGGGGCGACCCAGCTCCCCCTCCACCTCGGCCTCCATGTCCACGTCGGCCTCCCAGCTGGACGACGTCACCATGTGGGACGACACCACCCGACTCAGGTCCCCCTCCGGAGAAACGTCCATGACTAGGGACGACACACAAATGCAGGCATATACAGTTACGAACACACACACATGCAGTCATGAACAAACCCACAAAGAGGCATAGTATGTTAACAACAGCACCCACCCCATCTGACACACATATCTACTGGATGTGCAGGTGCATCCTTCTCCAAACTTCAAACTGCTCAATGAGTTAAAGCTGCAATATGTAACTTTTTGGGCGACCCGAACAATATCACATAGAAATCTGAGTTATAGATCTGTCAATCTCATTGAAAGCAAGTCTAAGAAGCTGTATATCTGTTCTATGTGCACTATTTCTATGCTTCCCGTTCTTAAGTTTAGTTTTTGCATCTTTTACTTTTGTTTTGTACACCAGCTTCAAACAGATAAAAATACAATATTTTGGTTATTGAAAAGATATTTCAGTGGTTTAGATGCTACAATGATTATCTACAATTGCTTGTTTTGTCACAAACTGAAATTAGATGAACTATTAGAATTTTAGCAACCAGGAAATGGCAGAGCGATTTTTGCATATTGCACCTTTAAGATAAATATGGCTGTTGGTTTGACTAATCATTACTATAATTATGAGTTCAACAGCAGTGCCTTTTGTGAGACCTACGGCTTGTTCTGAAAAACCATGCGGGCGGGTGGAGCTGTTTGTCCTAAGGTTTTGTAGATCGCTGTACCCATAGAGATACATCACATTTAAGTGTTCTATTCAATTATATGGCTGTACCTGTGTCACGAGCGCTCTTGCTGCTCTGGATGTGATGATATCTTTTCGTGATTGCCCGCGAGGCCCTGTCCTTTGTTCCTCGTCCTTTCTTCTCCTCTTCCTCCTCTTCGTCAGAGCTGCTCTGTTCCTCCCATGCCTGGGCCTGAGCGTGGAGGTTGGGCTTGGTTGCTGAAGTGGAGGGAAATAATTGAATGAAAGATAAATTAGTTGAATAAAGGGCTATTTTATGAAGTGAGAACTGGTTCGCCAATTATGAGAACAAATGAAAAGCGTATATTGTTGAATAAAAGTCTAATAATTTAAATGTCATTCTCACTGGGTTTAAACAGTTTCCTGGGCCTCATCTTGACCGCCTGCCCCCCTCTTCGTGTGCCCCTCTTTCCCTCCTCCTCCTCCGAGTTACTGGGCGAGGGGCGGGAGTTGTGGCGCTTGCGCCCGGAGCAGGGGCCTGTGAGAGGGGAACCAAACGATTGAACCAGACCAAACCAGTAGAGCCCGACCTATAAACTGGTGGACTGATATTATCTGCCTATTTAATGGTTGCCTGAAGAGGGCGCTCTACGATCTGCTCATTGCACATCATTCAGCCCTAAATCACGACGTGAGAGGGAGTAGGCATAGTGGTTTGACGGTGAGTAGCTTGCCACAGCCAGCGACAGCGTATTTGAACAAGTAAATTATAAAAAGTACACTTCACCAACCAAGCACCCCAGGGGTGTAATCATTAGCCAAACAGTTGCACAACTAAAATTAGAGTTTATTTTGGACAAATGCAGGTTGGTCCCTCCCCGTTTCATTCCGTTTAAGAAACTTTTTTTTTCTCAACAGAATCGACATAATGAATACGCCCCTGTCCTCATCACATTTTCACTTAGTTAACGTTAGCTGGCCAGCAATGTAGTTAGGCTCTATCTAGCCAGCAAGATACTGTAGTTAGCCTAGCTCAGGGGTCTCCAACAGGTCGATCACGAGCTACCAGTAGCTCGCAGCCAACCTATGAGTAGCTCGCCAAATTATTTTGAAAGTACATGCACTTCTCACATGTTCCACTGCAAACTGTCATAAAGAAATCTCACAAGTATCAGACACTGCAAGCTCCCAGCTACTATCTAATCAACGCAACATTATCCCACCTCTGGATTAAAAATTAAAAACCTAACACAATATCTGCCAATTAATTTCCAGCAATATTGCCCCCGTCTGTCTTTGTGGTGTGCACGTTTGTCTATCACTCCGTGTATAGCCAGTTGATGTGATAACCGTCTTGTTGGTTAACAGAAATGCTTTCACTAACACCTCATTTAAATGTTAACTGAAAAGTAGGCTTAACCTGGCAGAAGTATATCATAAGTAAGTATATAATTTGTATCTATTATTTACAAACTTTGCCATGAAATTAGCAGCAGCAGAACCATCGCTAGACCAGCAGATTAGAAGGCACATTCCTCACTTGCTAGAACGTGTGTGACTAAAACCAGTGTGGCAAGCATTTTCCGGCATTAACGTTTTCAGTCATCAGCGCATGTCATTTGCAGTTGAAATATATAGCCAGTAGACTTTGTATTGAATAACAGTGTCATTTACATTATGGTTTCAGCAAGAAAACATTGTCGCAATGAACAGCTAGAACATGCTTGTCATAACCGTTGAGCTATAAAAGAACATAACACGCTCTCAATGCAAGGTTGCCATAGAGTGTCTGTTTCCATGACCTCTGTAAAGCACTGTAGTGAATGCTCTCAATACAAATGCTGACGCTGACACCTCTTGGTGACATTAAAACTGCATGTTACTGCATTTCACTGCATTGGTTGTGAACTTGTGAACAGTGCAGTTTCAGATTTACTTTGTTTAATTCATTCAGCTTCTTGTTTATTAGTGTGCTTGTAGTGCTTCAGCACAAACACTTCTACATTCTTATCCACTGCCATAGACACATGTTTAAGTTGTACCTAAGAAGGTAAACTGAACATTTGTTTTGTATTTACTTTGATATTTATATTTTCTGTGCAAAAAATAATAATATTCATTGTTGGACATAAAACACCAGGAAATCAGCTCCAAGTGTTTTTAATTTTGGAAATCTGTTCCCAAGTTTTCCCACGCATAATAGAGAGACAAGTGATCGTATACAAATGTAAGCAAGGTTTGAAATGATTATGTTTTAGTAAAATATTATATCTGTTTGGGCTTAGTGAGGTCAATTTGCAGTCTATAACTTATTTGTAATTATGTTACGGCCCCCCGACCATCTGCTCAAGAAAAAATTGGCCCGTGGCTGAATCTGGTTGATGATTTTTCATTCCACCTCTAAAAAACAATGTATCGGCAGATATATCGGTAATTGGTAACTTTTGCCTCCCTAAAATCATTATTGGACCCAGAAATCCCATATCGGTCGGGCTGTAACAAACCAGCCTAGACCATATGATGCTAAATTACAAGTTTAGCTAAAACAACAATATCTCCCCATCATTGTTACCGCCCATCTTTCTCTTTGTGGACACAGGTGTTAATATGAGCATTTTCTTTCAGGGGGTTACAGCTGTGGTCTTTTACCTGACAGGTGAAAGCTACGTTGGTCCAGCTTGTGCCCTCGCTCAGAGTATGGAGTTTTCTAGGGGGAAACACAGTCATTTGTTAACCCAGAAGTTTGCGTTACAAATATGGCATTAGTCCAATCCTTTTGACCAGAGCCCTATGGTCATAAATTGTGCACTACATAGGGAAAAGGGTGCTATTTCAGACGCAGCCCTAGAGTTATTTCCTGCTTATGAAGGGTTCGGGCAGACACTTTAAATGAGTGCCTCCTACCCATAAACCCTGTTTCCCGGACACAGATTAAGCCTAGTACTGGGCGAAAATGCATGCTCAATGGAGAATCTGCATTGAAATAACTTTTTAGGACTAGGCTTAATTCTAGCATACTGGCCCTTGGTATCCGTACCTCCAGTGCGGTTGTCAGGGCTGCCGGGTTGACCACCTCCACTCGGGTCGATGACATCTCTGACCTGGACGAGGACTGGCTCAGCTTCACTCTGGAGACCAGCGACTCCTTGGCGAAGGACTCGGGCAGACCCAGCTGGCCCGGGGAGCCAAAATGGAGGGCGAATTGATCCGTCTCTCCTGGAGAGGGCTGTGACTGGAGGAGAGGGGAGGGCAGCGTTGACATCTGCAGGGCCGTGGAGGTCAAGAGGGGCTGGGAGGGAGGGGAGAGGAGGGGACACTGGGCCAGGGAGAGAGCGGGCTGGATTGGACTCAGCTGGGGTTGCAGAGAGGAAGAGTGAGAGAGAAAGAGAGAGAGAGAGAGAGAGAGAGAGAGAGAGAGAGAGAGAGAGAGACCGAGAGATGTACAGTCTGTGGGAAGCCAATAGGGATAGTTGGTCTGGTATGTAAGTAACTTAGGAGAAAAATACTATTATTCGCTTAAAGCTGCCAACAAAAGGTAGTTATTAAGATTATCACACCTACTTACAGCAAAATTGTAAAAAATTATTCTAAAGGTCTCACAAGTAACAAATTATGAACGATGGCGTTCAATCAATTCATCCCAAATGATGAGGAATAGCCAATCGCTACAGTAGAATCACATCTGTCACAACAGTAGTAGACATTCTCATTAAATGTAACAATGTTGCATAGAGTGAATAGTAAAATACATCTTCGGCAGCGAGAAAGAATCACAGCCATAGCCTACAGTTCACTCTACAGTTTTCGAAACATTTCCATGCTATTGTGCAACATGCATGTGTAGGCTACATTCTATTAGTACCAATACCAGCTGCACACACAGCACACAGTAGGATGGGGGGAATTTACATGAAAGTTGTTTCCGCGGGCTACGGTCACACTTCCTCAATTCAACATCTCTCGAGTAAAAAATACACCTATAAATTCCACCTCAAAAGTTGTCAGACGAGATTTTGTCACATCTTTATTTAACCTACTGTGTTATTGTATTATTTAACTCTGTATGCATTGTTTAACGGGGGTAGGTGGGTTTTTTTTTCACTGTTTGACTGACGAATTTAACTTCTGTCGATTGTGGGAAGAAAATCGATCAATTTCTCCAACTGTTTCTTTTTGTAGACAAATACAGAAAAATCCCAATAAACAGAATATGTATACAGTATATATATACAGTACCAGTCAAAAGTTTGGACACACCTACCCATTCCAGGGTTTTTCTTTATTTTTAGTATTTTCTACATTGTAGAATAATAGTGAAGACATCAAAACTATGAAATAACACATATGGAATCATGTAGTAACCATAAAAGTGTTAAACAAATTGAGATTCTTAAAAGTAGCCACCTTTGCCTTGATGACAGCTTTGCACACGCTTGGCATTCTCTCAACCAGCTTCATGAGGTAGTCACCTGGAATGCATTTCAATTAACAGGTGTGCCTTGTTAAAAGTTAATTTGTGGAATTGATTTCCTTCTTAATGTGTTTGAGCCAATCAATTGTGTTGTGACAAGGTAGGGGTGGTATACAGAAGATAGCCCTATTTGGTAAAAGATTATGGCAAGAACAGCTCAAATAAGGAAAGAGAAACGACAGTCCATCATTACTTTAAGACATGAAGGTCAGTCAATCTGGAAAATGTCAAGAACTTTGAACGTTTCTTCAAGTGCAGTCGCAAAAACCATCAAGCGCCATGATGAAACTGGCTCTCATGAGGACCGCCACAGGAAAGGAAGACCCAGAGATACCTCTGCTGCAGAGGATAAGTTGATTAGAGTTAACTGCACCTCAGATTGCAGCCCAAATAAATGCTTCACAGAGTTCAAGTAACAGACACATCTCAACATCAACTGTTCAGAGGAGACTGCGTGAATCAGGCCTTCATGGTCGAATTGCTGCAAAGAAACCACTACTAAAGGACACCAATAAGAAGAAGAGATTTGCTTGGGGCAAGAAACACAAGCAATGGACATTAGACCAGTGGAAATCTGTCCTTTGGTCTGATGAGTCCAAATTTGAGATTTTTGGTTCCAACCGCCGTGTCTTTGTGAGACGCAGAGTAGGTGAACGGATGATCTCCGCATGTGTGGTTCCCACCGTGAAGCATGGAGGAGGTGGTGTGATGGTGTGGGGGTGTTTTGCTGGTGACACTGTCGTGATTTATTTAGAATTCAAGGCACACTTAACCAGCATGGGTACCACAGCATTCTGCAGCGTTACGCCATCCCATCTGGTTTGTGCTTAGTGGGACTATCATTTGTTTTTCAACAGGACAATGACCCAAAACACACCTCCAGGCTGTGTAAGGGCTATTTGACCAAGGAGAGTGATGGAGTGCTGCATCAGATGACCTGGCCTCCACAATCACCCGACCTCAACCCAATTGAGATGGTTTGGGATGAGTTGGACCGCAGAGTGAAGGAAAAGCAGCCAACAAGTGCTCAGCATATGTGGGAACTCCTTCAAGACGGTTGGAAAAGCATTCCTCATGAAGCTGGTTGAGAGAATGCCCAGAGTGTACAAAGCTGTCATCAAGGCAAAGGGTGGCTACTTTGAAGAATTTCAAATATAAAATATATTTTGATTTGTATAACACTTTTTTGGTTACTACATTATTCCATATATGTTAATTCATAGTTTTGATGTCTTCACTATTATTCTACATTATTTTTAAAAAGATGTCAGAAGGCCCATTGGTGCAGTATCAGTCCTGTATCTTACCTCTAAGGCACTGGGTCTCTGGGCGCGGAGGCCAGGAGTCTTGCCAGTGGGAGTAAGGGATGGGAGAGAGGGGAGGGATGGGAGAGAGGGAGCCTTAGCTTTGCGGTCGCTCTTCCTCCCAGGGGCGCTGTAGAAGGAGGAGGGCTGGAAGCCCGTGCTGCTGCGAGGGTGTTCAGGGGGCAGGTCCAGGGCCAGGGCAAGGGGTGAAGAGGGGCCGCTGGCAGGGGAGGCGGACAGGGAGCCCAGCGGGGTGAGGGGCGACCGGGGTAAGGCTACCAGCGACCTCTCTGATGCAGCTACATGGGGGTCAAAACACAACCACAGATGCTCAGACAGCTGGCCAAGGTCTTTGAGGTCAATAGTACAGAGATACTTTTCCTCATATCCACTTACAGTAAATATGTTTTATATCTACTACACCCCTCAAATTCACATCTGGACCTTGAAGCCAGTTCCACTTCTTTTTTATTATTATTGCCCTCTAATCAGGAACTGATTTAGACCTGGGATACCAGGTGGGTGCAATTCATTATCAGGTAGAACAGAAAATCAGCATTACTTCGGACTTCGTATGGTAAGATTTGAATACCCCTGTACTACACTGAAGTTAGGGTTCGATTCAATCCGTAGCACTGAAGACCTGCGCTACTGTCGGATAGAAATTTAAAAGGGCAATGTTCCCACGTTGGCGGAGACTGCATTCACGGTAAACGCTGCATATGTCAACTCAATCGCAAATGACCTTTAAATGTAAATCGCGCTACAGAGCTAATCTTCAGCGCAACATATTTAATTAAGCCCTTAGGTTTCTTAGACAGAGTGATTGCACCAGGGATAACTAAGGGGTGAATCCTAACTAAGTCACATTTTCACTTAGTCATGCATTGATGTCAATGGGAGAAAAAGTTAACATTTGCCAGCGATTGCGTAGTGCCAACAAAAAAATTACATGATCATTTTTTCAAAGATTGGAGACGGAACCACAGAATTTGAATCATTATATGGATAGAATCCACAGGTCAACTGGTCCTTGGTTGGTGTAGGTGTGCTGGGTTTGCCTTACCTCGTATCCTTTCAATGGCAGGAGGGGAAGGAATGAAAGAGGCGAGCCGGGCAGTCCAAGAAGACTCTTTCGGTCTCGTCTGTTCCTTGGCCGAGGCGGTCGTCTTTTTCTTCTTCACCCCGACAGCCTCTTGACAAACCTTCTCGCTCTTTTCCGCTGATCCGATGGAGCGCTTCTGTTGGGAGAAAATAATCCCATAACATACTTTTAGTACAGTTGTTACTTTTATTCCAAGTTGCTCAGGTAAAAAGTGGTAAAAACAATGATCCATTATTTACTCCACCGCAACTAAATGTATTGTGATCTGATTGAATTTAGTCTGCCAGCTAAACAACTAAAATATAACGTAGTGTAATGTAACTGATTTCACCTTTACTATTTGCTACCAACCAAAATAGAATTATATGGCTAGGAGAAACATAAAGTCAACTCATAGAGCCCATAGAGATACATTGCCTATATTATTTAATGAATACATTATTTAATTATTCTATTTAAATAAGTGATAGCACCTAATCATAAAGAAAGGGCAGATGTGTGAGGGAGGAAGGCAGGACCTTAGAAGTGGGCGTCTCTTCAGTCTCTGATTGGCTGGCGCTGTCAGGCTCCCTGTAGCTCTTGGCGTTGGTGGCAGCGGCTCTCTGGGGCCTCCTGGCTGCTTGACTGGTCCCTGCCGCCACCAGTGCCGCTCCGCTGTTCTCTTTCTGCTCTGCACTTCTCTCCTTTACCCTCTGTCTCTTCTGAAAGGCAAGCATGACACACTGTGGCCGACTGGGGCAATGCTCACTGATGCAACCATTCCATTGATTTGGATGGGGAAGCCCATTTTAGGAATCATATTTCTAGGTTGCAACAGAGCAGTAGTAAGGATGAAAGGTCGATGAACTGACTTTGGATTCTAAGGTTTCAAGGTACAAGGCTGGTTCCGATTCCCCATCCCTTCTCCCCGAAGTGTGCACATGCTCATTGAGATTCCCCCTCTGATTTAAAACTATTGGATTGTCAGTCTCACCTTCTTTGGCTTGGCTTTCTCCTTCACATGTTTGGGCGAGCTAGGTGGTAAGTCTGGGGACTCATCTAAAACAGAGAAGAGAAGAGAAGAGAAGAGAAGAGAAGAGAAGAGAAGAGAAGAGAAGAGAAGAGAAGAGAAGAGAAGAGAAGAGAAGAGAAGAGAAGAGAAGAGAAGAGAAGAGAAGAGAAGAGAAGAGAAGAGAAGAGAAGAGAAGAGAAGAGAAGAGAAGAGAAGAGAAGAGAAGAGAAGAGAAGAGAAGAGAAGAGAAGAGAAGAGAAGAGAGAAAAAAAAAATGTTATTAGCATACAGCTGCCAACAAAAGATAGTTTCCAAGATTATCACACCTACTTACAGCAAATCATTCTAAAGGTCTCACAAGCAAAACATGATGAATGATGGTGTTCAATCAATTCATCCCAAATGATGAGGAATAGCCAATCGCTACAGTAGAATCACATCTGTCACAACAGTAGTAGACATTCTCATTAAATGTAACAATGTTGCATAGGGTGAATATAGTAAATACATATTTGGCAGCGAGAGAGAATCACAGCCATAGCCTACAGTTCACTCTACAGTTTTCAAAACATTTCCATGCTATTGTGCAACATGCAGGTGTAGGCTACGTTCTACTAGAGAGTTCACTCAACACAGCATTCGTACAGACAGACACAGACTGATTAAAACTATAGGACCAACCCAAACCATACAGTGCTGGCTTGGATATTTTATTTTCACATTGTCCTTAAATTTCCAGCACGGTTCCAGCAACTATGGTGGATGCTTAACCAGGCCAGCCCAGTACAGTTTGGCTTGCCTCGGTTAGGGTTGGCTCAGTAGTGTGGAAAGGTTAAGTGAGGTGTGGCGTGAGCGTACATGTGGTGTCGGGGGCAGGGTTGTGGAGCCGGGGCTGACGGCTGTAGTCGATCACTTTGGGCTTAGGCTTCCTGCTGGACTCTTTGAGCCAGCTGATCTCCATCATGGCGTCTGTGTCTGTGTCGCTGAACAGGTGCTTCTTCACGTGGCACCGTGGAGCCGCCACCTGGGACCGTAGAGACAACTCAGTGAGGTTCACACACACACGGGTACACATACACAGGTTTACAAATGTACACATACGCACATACCCAGTCTCTCACACACACACACACACACACACACACACACACACACACACACACACACACACACAAAGACAAGAGTACAGACACCTTCACACACCGAGGTAAGAGAACCACACACACACACACACAAAAGGAGGCAGTCTCCATCACATTGTGTCAATTACAAAGTGTTTGCCTCCATACCTTGACGGCTGGGCCCTTCTTGGCAGTGCTGGGGATTACCCAAGAGTTCTGGATAGTACTGGAAAGAAAAACAGCACTGAATCACGCATTGACTTGACGGATTATTTTTACCGCAACACTAGAGGGCGATATTATAACACAAATGGGACCCAGGGTCTTTCTCAATTCATCTTTCCTTGATTCCTCACATCCTCTCTACTTGCCTCCTTCTCAACCATATTTTAAGAGAAGCTCCCCAAGGTCCCTCCCCACGGACGTCTTCTCCATTGCGTTTTGAGAAGGAGGCGAGGAGAGAGGATACAAGGAATCAAGGAAAGACGAATTGAGATAAGAGTCCCAGTCAGATGTAACCAAATGAGTACTGCCTTCAAATGGCTCCTACCTGCTATCAATGTCAGAGGTGTCCAAGGACGTTTTCCCCTTCCCCTAAAGAGAGCAGAGAATTAGAAACCATCATCCACTGGTGCATGAGAACAAGCAGAAATGGCAAACAGACCTGGGTTCAAATACTATTTGAAATCTTTCAAATACTTCAAGCATTTGCTTTAGCCTGCCTGGAGTGCTAGGTGGGCGTGTTTGCACTTTGGGGACTTTTCTATTGGTTCCATTGCAACAGGCAAGCTCAATCAAGCACAGCTTAGGTTTCTGAAATTATTTCACATAGTATTTGAACCTAAGTCTGCTAACAAATAGTAGGCCTAATTCATTAATTGGATTTACGTAGATCAAATGTACATTTATTTACCCCAGTGGTAATAGGTGTGTCCGCTTTAAATGCAAAGACGTCCTCTCTACACAAAGAAACAATGGATGAAATCAACAATACCATGCACAAACAGGAAATAATCATCAACATTTTAGGGAAGGGATCAGGCCAAGATAATACAACAATTATAAAACATCTGGATTTTGTCTAAAGAATAGGTCCGTTTCTATCATATTTGAATGGAGGATGTCCTGATAAAAATTCCTGATTAATCAGATCCCTGAAATTTAGATTTTGCTAAATTCATTTTTCAGACAAGTTGCCATGGGTTATTATCAAATATAAGATACACTGGTTGTGTTGCACCATGGGGAGAATTTGAATGAAACTGGACAAAAAGCAATACCCTTGTTGATGTGCAGAGGGCTTCTTGGAGTTAGTGTAGGACTTCATATATCCCGGGGCCTTTGCCGTTCCCACCTATGGGGGAGAGAATTCAGTCACTAGATTGTGAATGCATGTGGGGAAAACAAGTCTTATGCAACCCTAACAAATCCTACAAATCAAATCAAATTTTATTTGTCACATGCGCCTGAAAACAACAGGTGTAGACCTTACCATGAAATAATGACTTACAAGCCCTTAACCAACAATGCAATTTAAAAAAAACAGAGTTAAGAAAATATTTACTAAATTAACTGAAGTCAATGTGCGGGGGTACAGGTTAGTCGAGGTAATTTGTACATAGGGGTAAAGTGACTATGCATAGATAATAAACAGTGAGCAGCAGCAGTGTAAAAACAAAGGCAGGGGTGGCCATTTAATTAATTGTTCAGCAGTCTTATGGCTTGGGGGTAGAAGCTGTTATGGAGCCTTTTGGACCTAAACTTGGAGCTCTGGTACAGCTTGCCGTGCGGTAGCAGAGAGAATAGTCTATGACTTGGGTGACTGGAGTCTTTGACAATTTTTTTGCCTCTCGATGGTGCAGCTGTAGAACTTTTTGAGGATCTGGGGACCATGATAGTTTGTTGGTGATGTGGACACCAAGGAACTTGAAACTCTCGACCCGCTCCACTACAGCCCTGTCAATGTTTAGGGGGGCCTGTTCGGCCCTCCTTTTCCTGTAGTCCACGATCAGCTCCTTTGTTTTGCTCACATTGAGGGAGAGGTTGTTGTCCTGGCACCACACCGCCAGGTCTCTGACCTCCTCCCTATAGGCTGTCTCATCATTGTCGGCAATCAGGCCTACCACTGTTGTGTCGTCAGCCAACTTAATGATGGTGTTGGAGTCGTGCCTGGCCATGCAGTCGTGGGTGAACAGGGAGTACAGGAGGGGACTGAGCGCGCACCCCTGAGGGGCCCCAGTGTTGAGGATCAGCGTGGCAGATGTGTTGTTGCCTACCCTTACCACCTGGGGGCGGTCCGTCAGGAAGTCCAGGATCCAGTTGCAGAGGGAGGTGTTTAGTCCCAGGGTCCTTAGCTTAGTGATGAGCTTTGTGGGCACCATGGTGTTGAATGCTGAGCTGTAGTCAATGAACAGCATTCTCACATAGGTGTTCCTTTTGTCCGGGTGGGAAAGGGCAGTGTGGAGTGCAATTGAGATTGCGTCATATGTGGATCTGTTGGGGAGATATGTGAATTGGAGTGGGTCTAGGGTTTCCGGGTTGATGAGAGCCATGACCAGCCTTTCAAAGCACTTCATGGCTACCGACGTGAGTGCTATGGGGCGGTAGTCATTTAGGCAGGTTACCTTCGCGTTCTTGTGCACAGGGACTATGGTGGTCTGCTTGAAACATGTAGGTATTACAGACTTGGTCAGGGAGAGGTTGAAAATATCAGTGAACACACTTGTTGGTCCGCGCATGCTCTGAGTACACGTCTTGGTAATCTGTCTGGCCCCACAGCCTTGTGAATGTTGATCTGTTTAAAGGTCTTGCTTACATCGGCTACGGAGTACATGATCACACAGTCGTCCGGAACAGCTGGTGCTCTCTTGCATGCTTCAGTGTTGCTTGCCTCGAAGCGAGCATAAAAGGCATTTAGCCCGTCTGGTAGGCTTGTGTCACTGGGCAGCTTGCGGCTGGGTTTCCCTTTGTATTCCGTAATAGTTTGCAAGCCCTGCCACATCCGACGAGCGTCAGCCGGTGTAGTAGGATTCAATCTTAGTCCTGTATTGATGCTTTGCCTGTTTGATGTTTCATCTGAGGGCATAGCGGGATTTCTTATAAGCGTCCGGATTAGTGTCCCGCTCCTTGAAAGGGGCAGCTCTAGCCTTTAGCTCGGTGCGGATGTTGCCTGTAATCCATGGCTTCTGGTTGGGATATGTACGTATGGTCACTGTGGGGACGACAACGTCGATGCACTTATTGATGAAGCCAGTGACTGAGGTGCTATACTCCTCAATGGCATTGGATGAATCACGGAACATATTCCAGTCTGTGCTAGCAAAACAGTCCTGTAGTATAGCATCCGTGTCATCTGACCACTTCCTTATTGAGCGAGTCACTGGTACTTCCTGCTTTAGTTTTTGCTTGTAAGCAGGAATCAGGAGGATAGAATTATGGTCAGATTTGCCAAATGGAAGGCGAGGGAGAGCTTTGTACGCATCTCTGTGTGTGGAGTAAAGGTGGTCTAGAGTTTTTTTCCCTCTGGTTGCACATGTGACATGCTGGTAGAAATGAGGTCAAACGGATTTAAGTTTGCCTGCATTAAAGTCCCCGGCCACTAGGAGCGCCGCTTCTGGATGAACATTTTCTTGTTTGCTTATGGCCTTATACAGCTCGTTGAGTGCGGTCTTAGTGCCAGCATCGGTTTATGGTGGTAAATAGACAGCTACGGAAAATATAGATGAAAACTCTCTTGGTAGGTAGTTTGGTCTACAGCTTATCATGAGGTAATCTACCTCAGGCAAGCAATACCTAGAGACTTCCTTAATATTAGACATCGCGCACCAGCTGTTATTGACTAATAGAAACACACCATCACCCCTCGTCTTACCAGAGGTAGCTGTTCGGTCTGCTACCATGTCCTGCTACCTAAATTCATACAATTAAAAGGAATATTACTTATTCTGTTTATCAATCAGAAAACACCTCAGGCACTCACCATCGACGGCGGCAACCAACTCTTCTCAAAAACAGATCTACCACAAAGGAAAGACCATTTTAATTATTACACCATTGCCAGGGATTGAACCACGGTCTCCTTTGGGGGAGGGAGTGTGTAGTCCTTATCACAATGCAAATTGTTTAACAAACATCCATCTGTAATAATAGGCCTTTTATTATATTCTCTGATAAAACTGACTTAAATTTGACCGCTAAGATATTTTATATTAAAAGATTTCCACAAATCTGCGAATGGTGGTCCTCAAGAGCTTTTGACAGTGATTTGGTGGTCACCGGAAAGGAAATGTTTGGGAACCGCTGCGCTAGACCAAACTCCTGCACATCATTCTACCATGTTATATGTTCACTTGGTTTTGTTTCCTGCAGTACCTGTTGCTGCAGTACCTGTTGGTGGGTGGAAGGGGCCAGCGAGGGACAGACTCTACAGGGGATTTAGTGGTGGTGGATGTGCTTTTCTCGTAGTGGCTGGAGATGAACTTCATCATGGAGCCTGTCACCTCCTCCTCTCTCTGCAGAGGATGAGGGGAACACGTGAGAAAGGGTGTTTATTCTTATCATAACTCCAATCTTACTACTACTATTACTACTACTAAATTTGAGACACTGATAGATAGACAGTGCTATGAATGGTTATACTACTGTGCCATTGTGAAAATGCAAGGGAGAAAGGTGCCACCCGTTGGCTACAGTTCATTGCCTCCATTTAATAAGGAAGCTCCAACTCGGACTGGGACGGGGTATTCAAACAGCTTTGCATCAAGCTAAATTTCCTATTCAATTGCTCTTAACACTCTATATCCTCACCTTGTCTTTACTAGAGTTTGACCCGGTGGCCTTAACCTTGGGGTTGGGTGTTGCCCTCTCCTGTATGTCTTTAGCTGGGGTGGGTTTGACTGGGGCTTTTCCTGGGGTGGCTTCAGCTTCCTGAGACTTCTGGCTCTTAGATTTCCCCTTGGTCTGACCAGGCCTTCCTGCATCCTGCAGTAACTCTTTGGAACCTCTCCCAGTGGGCTCACCTCGCTCCTCAGGCCCTCTTCCTCCCTGGGCTCCACCTCGCTCCTCAGGCCCTCTTCCTCCCTGGTCTCCACCTTGCTCCTCAGGCCCTCTTCTTCCCTGGGCTCCATCTCGCTCCTCAGGCCCTCTTCCTCCCTGGGCTGCATCTCGCTCTTCAGGCCCTCTTCTTCCCTGGGCTCCAGCTTGCTCTCGGGACCCTCGGTCCTGGGCCACACCTCGCTCCTCAGGCATTCTGATCTGGGCTCCAGCTCGCTCCTCGGGCCCAGTACCCCGGTCCCTCTTGCGGAGGACCTCCTCCAGGCGCTGGGTGAGCTGGGTGTGGAGCTGCTTGTGGCCGACTGCTGACCCAGGGACCAACCCAGAACCTCTCTGGGCAGACGACGGATGCTCCTGTTGCTCTACGTTCTCAGGTTCTGGACACCGGAGGGAAACACTTTCAGTAAGACCTCAAAGTATACACAGCTGAACGCTCTACCATAGACGGCTAGTGCGGGTAGCTAATAAACGGTCGTCTTTTAAAACCATGGCAGATGGCAATGTTCTTCTGAGTTCTCCAAATCGAATAATATTGTCTGTGTCCGAATACCCATACTAGCGTATTACATACTTAAACTGCATACTATGTACTCATCGTCACATACAATTTAGCATGTACCATTTAATAAAAAGTATGCAGTATGCCACAGCCACAATGCAGTAGCGGCTCCTGACTGGCTGAGTAGGTGGGGCGGGGCCGAGTGCGGGTGGATTTTTCCAAATTCAACAGACATGCATCGCATTAACCAGCCTGATAATGGCTCATTTCCAATTCGATTAATTTCTCTAAACTCTGAATAGAATCGGAATGGAGTTATAGGCCTACTCAGGCTGGTTATAGGCAGACTATCACATTTGACCTATACCGTAGCCCATATAGCTCATCTATCCTATTTAAAAAGGTCTGAAGACAGAAACTAATCATTTGGTTCCATTTAAACATATTTATTTCTGAAACCAAAGTGTTGTAACATATATAAATTAAATCAAATAGCCTAGTACACACACCAAAACTTTTCAAATGGTCAAATCAAAAAGGCTATTGCACAGAAAAACATGATACAGTCGGGTGCATCGCAAATTCAGAACCGCTGGACAGCAACATAATAAACTAAAGCACTGATCATTGGGAAAGAGATCAGAAAGACTGCGAAGGCTTGATCCATAAATTAAATAATTAAATACATAGCATAGCCTACAAAACTAAAACAATCCATATGTTCAAATTAGGGCTGGGCGGTATACAGTATTTTACGATATAACGGTATTGATGCATGGACCGGTTTGGGTTTTTACTTTACCTTCTATAACGGTATTTGAATGTTTGGTTTGTTAAAAGGGATACAGCGTATGTAACGTCAATTTTTATAGTTGATTTCACTACTTGAGTCATTTCTCTCCGCTCTCTCTCTCTCTCCATGCCGCTTTCCACACAGACCTAGCCCCGCCCCATCACTCAAGGAGGGCATTTGTTGTTCCTCGACCACGAGACACTTGCGTTCAGTCTGTATGGTCAATGCAGCACATGCAACAATGTTGATGACAATGATGCTTTTTTCACTTTGCTTCTTAATATAAATCCACTGGTGTTCTAAAACTACACTATTCATTTGTGTTTCTTACATCTGCAAACAGCTAGTTTGTATTTTCTTAGCAAGTTGAGCCTAAATCTTGTTCGCTGCTAATGCTAATCGCTAGCTAGCTGGCTAGCTGATAATACCAGTGATCGTGTAGACCTAAATCAGCATATTGTTTGTGCAACAGTATATTCTAAATCAAAGAGGAATACACAAAGCATGAATATGTTAGCTACATGAAGTAGCTAAGAGAAAACATTCAATGTAGTCCAGGGTTCTTCAATTCCGGTCCTGGAGGGCCGAAACACCTGTTTTTCATCCTCTCCTTCTAATCAGGGGCTAATTCAGACCTGGGACACCAGGTGAGTGCAATTAACTACCAGGTAGAAATAAAAAACAGAAGTGTTTCGGCCCTCCAGGAATCGGAATTGAAGAACCCTAATGTAGTCAGACTATAGGGTCCCCTAGAAAACACTTGTCAACACTTTGGTTCCTACCCTGTCACAATAACTCCTCCCTGGCATTTTCATTCTTTGTCATGTCAAACAACTGTATTCAAAGTGTCCACTATTATATTCCAACTATAAAATTTGAATAATCATTCTATTTCCATGATTCCAACAGTTCACCAATGTGTTTTGCTCTAAATCTCAAGTAAAATCGCAATTGCAACATTTGGTTAAAATAAGGCCTAGATTGTTTGCCCATATCGTGCAACCTTACGTGGCAGTGTGGAAATTATCTTAAATTAGTGCAGGAAATGCAGAAATTGATGAAAATGCTGAAAATTATTTTGGGTTGAAGTTGAATTGAACAGTATAAAACAATCAGAATGGAGAAAGACCCATTGACATCACATAGAATGTATGTGTTGCCACCCTAGGGTCACATACTACTCATAAAGCAAATGTAGAACCTTTATTATTCAAAAACATAAAATACCGTCAATTATTTTTAAAATACCGTGATATGATATTTTGGCAATATCGCCCAGCCCTAGTTCAAATCAAAAGGCCTGATTTACATGACATCAATAACGCAGCCACATCCAGAGTCCCCGGTGCAGACACATGCAGAAATCTAAAAAAGGTTTCGAATTTAGTTTAAAAGCTCTGACGAAGCCCAAGAGAACAATAAACACTTTTCAATTAAAAAACAGAAATCCACTTTGGGTAAAAACATTCTGTTTTCAAAGATGTAGCCTACATACAGTACGATGCAATACTCGTGATCATTTTAAGGAGAACATTTGAACATCACCGCAGAAGCTGAACATGGTCGGTCAATCAACAATGGCCGCAGCGTGAATAAGGTCTATTGGAGACCCTGTGCATGCATGGTTCTTATGAGGCATTTCAGTAAAAGCAGCAGGTGTTATGAGTCTTTTGGTTAGTGTGGATTTAGTAAGCAGATTACTAAAGTTTACCTACCTACCTACTCATAAATGCTCATCTAAATTCAGTTACATACCGTATTCCTACCAACATTTTTATAATTATAAAAGTATTTATTTAAAGTCTAACTCTTTTTAACTAAGTAGGTCCTGCAAATATTGTGAAAATAATTGTAGAATACTGTAGAGGATTGGGAGGAGGAAGTACTTGGGGAAGATTACCTGGTTTGGGCAGTGCCTTCTGGAAGCCTCTCTGTACCGGCAGCAGCATCTCAGACACAGACACTTTCCTCCAGTGGGAGAATCTGTTCACACACACACAGGTGCACACACACACACACACATACACACACTGTTACATTGATATGTGGTCTAAAAGCTCCACCTTGAGTAAACATGTCTGAGTCAAAATCTTATTTTAAATAAATTGTGATTTGATTGACAGAGACATAAAAGTCCATGTACTTACATAGTTCTCTCTGTTTTCATGGTAGGCTGGGAGTCAGGGACAATACTGCTGTCTTTTAGACGGAACGAGGGTAAAGGTGGGTTTAAAGACTGTTTACAGTCATTACATTTATGTTACATCTATGGGAGATGCATTACATTGAAAATGTGAATGCCCAAATGACTGTCACAACCAGTCTACATTTTATTTTAAATTACATTTAGTCATTAAGCAGACACTGTTATCCAGAGCGACTAAACAGTCAGTGCATTCAACTGAGGTAGAACAACCACATATCACAGTCACTGTATATATAGAAAGAGAGTGTGGAGAAACTGTACCAAGAAGCTCCTCTTCCTCCGCCTGGTCAGTTTGGACCATCTCCACCACTTTGTCCACTGGGATGTGCTGCAAGACGAGTACCGGTACAATAATGAAACTACTGCTACTTCACCACCTCCTGCTACTGCTCCTAGTTAGTCAGCTACAACTAATAATGATAGACCATAGCATTACCACTACAGATGCTACTACTACGACCATAGCTACAAATCAGGGTTTCCGTTAGGTAAATGTGGCGCCGGACAACGTGACCGGGAAGATTTTAATTTACCGGCCATTTGAGAAATGTACTGGACCCATATGCATTGGGTGCATAACTCATTATGGCGTCCAACCACAGTGCTCAGAATGACAGAAATCTGATTTAGATGATGGTAATGCGTCTTAACAGAACATGCAACTCATGTAATGAAGCAGCCAATAAAACATCATTTTCAAACATTTGCTAAAATGCAATTCGCGGGAATGCACCATTCTAAACAGCACACATGGGAAAACACCATTCTACACAGCGCACCTTATAGCAGTTCCATATGTGAGAGAGATTAAAATCTGTTAAAAACTTAGAAAGAGGGGAAATCTAAAGTTGCAACAACTAGGATGGGTTGATAATATGACTAGGATTGTGCCTTTGGCTTCTGGACAATGAAAGAAAGTTGATATGAAAACCATTAGAACAGGAGAGAAATGGCATAGCAGTTGGTCCAACAGGGAGGAAAATGGAAATACATTTGCCAAAATGATATAATTACTCCTGTCTATACTTTACCAAAAAGCATGACTTAGCCACAGAGGAATCAAGGATCATTAGCTTCTTTTAAAAAACAGCTGTGGATTGTTCCAAATCACAAGCTCCTAGGCCTATGCCTATTTGGGAAGCCCAAAATTTGGCCAGCACGCGTGGCAATAGGCCTAGCTGATTATTGAGTTGTGGCTGTCTGTGAAAAGCATCTAAAATACGTGTGAAGATAATGTGTCTTGAGTATAATTTAAAATGTTGAGACAAGAAGAAGGGGTGGGGGGTGTGGTGAAGATATAGGCCAGTCTCGCTCCAGAATGGCTCAGCTGTCTTCCGCCAATTCTTGCGCATTCATTGTTTCATTGTGTGAATTGTTTGCCCTTAGATTACATTTTTTTATCAATTCCCCATTACATGTCACCAGAAGTAAATGTACCCATAATTTGGTTACATACATTTCTGTTAGTGCATGTATTAATAATTACAGTCATTTACCGTTCTCATTCTCAGAGTGTAAACGTTGTTTGCAGAGTTCACAACCTGCTACACTTGTGAGAAACAAGTTTTGGTTTATTTCATAACCATTATTTACGAGATTAGTTTTTTTTGTTTGGAGTGCTCCATGTAAGCAATGAGCATGTGTGGTTTTTCTGTCCTGATAATGTTGAGGGAGCACGTGCGCCTGAGCACGCCTGCTGCACGGAAATGTAGGAACATTTTAGTTTTTTACATCCATTGCAAATTATAAATATATTAAATCTATAGTTTCTCACAGTAATCTATTTGAAAAATATTTCCAACAATCTCCCCCTTGATAATCACCAATCCTCGGTATGAAAGAGCAATTCAAGTTATAGGCCTACTGCTGCATTGGCCTATAGGCTAGGAGTTCCATGCGCTCATTTCTTTAGCCGCCAACGGATCACGATGTATCAATGTGCCCATATTGCAGACTGGTGTTCTCACATTAGTTGACTTTTAACTTTTAGATTTTCATTATTTTTATTCCGATTTTTATGATAACCACGTAACAATGATTTCAGAAACGAAAACGTTATTATTGAAATGAAACTGTTCCACGAAAATGTGCATACGAAAATCAGAATGGTAGAAATTGTAGGATAAATTGTAAACTTCCCCAAACTTGAAACTCACCCGAGCCTATGAAGTCTTTAAAAAAGAACTGCCTCCACGTTTCCATGTTACAGATTTTGCCTATAGGCTACTTCGAAGCAAGGAAAGACATGCCTCATAATATGTATTAAAACGTTCAGGTTTCAAACAATTAAGTATGTTTTCAAAATGCATACTGCCTCCAGCTCACATTGTAAAGTGGTGGGTGATGCGTTGATAGCCTGTTGCCTGCACTTGAATGGTTAATGGGAGGCACTTCAATTACCAGTTGAGAAATAAAAATAGCAGCTCTTTTTAATCGTGCACCAAAACTGTTTTTAACACACGATTGCATTTAGAATTGTTGCACAATGAATGGGCTTATAAAAGTATGTTTTACTCCAGTGGCAACCATCTGAGGAGCTGCAGGAGAAATCCCGCTCAAAATAGGCTCTGTATGCTGTGCGCGTGTGATAGTTGCGTTAGATAAATAAGATACATGTTTAATTCCACTAAATTATGCTAATTAACTTATAGACCGATAAGCATGATGGTCAAATGTATTTCCATCGACTGGTATTTCCATTAATTAATAAAAAGCATTATTTTGCAATGGGATTTTCTTTCTCCCGGTCATTTTGGCCGGCAAAAGTTATATTCATCGGCTTGTCATTTATTTTTTGGGGGCCAAAAGCCGGCAATTGCCGGCTAACAGAAACCCTGCTACAAATGTGTTATTATTATTCCAATATTACTATTGTTACTACTATTACTACTGATGGAATATCGCAATACCACTACTATTAGGAGTGTACTGTCCAGGACGTGTACTTGTACATAAAGCTGCCTCATGCTACAGAAACAGCAAATAGGCTCCTGTCCTATGGGCTGTTCTGGCATGGGACAAGGCTACCTAGAACTTACTTACTACTACTATTGATACAGCTACTAGTACGATTATCAATGAAAAACTGCTATCTGTTGTACTACCACTCCTATCAGTTAGGAGAAAGACCAGACCTACCCTGCGGTATTTCTCTGCCACAGGTCCAGCTCTGGTGTCCTGCTTGGTAGCTTTGCTCTGCGATGGAGCATCCATCTGATAAAAAAAAAAAGAAACTCTTAGGGGCAAATCCTAACTTCCACTCAGTCATGCATTGATGTCAATGGGAGTGATATTTCGACTGGCGTTGAAGTTAGGATTTGCCCCTCAGTGCTGCTGCCTATGCTGCTGGAGGGTTTAGTTTCCATCTACTGTCAAGTGCATTGCTCTAAGGGACAAATCCTTACTTCAACTTAAGTTGAATTTTCACTTAGTCTCCCACTGGCATCGATGTATTATTGAGTCAAAATCTGACGTAAATGGAAGTTAGGATTAGTCCCGAAGTGAGTATTGCAGTATCTACAGTGCCTTCGGAAAGTATTCAGACCCCTTGAAGTTACAGCCTTATTCTAAAATTGATTAATATATATATATATATATATATACAGTGGGGAAAAAAAGTATTTAGTCAGCCACCAATTGTGCAAGTTCTCCCACTTAAAAATATGAGAGTGGCCTGTAATTTTCATCATAGGTACACGTCAACTATGACAGACAAAATGAGAAAAAAAATCCAGAAAATCACATTGTAGGATTTTTTATGAATTTATTTGCAAATTATGGTGGAAAATAAGTATTTGGTCAATAACAAAAGTTTCTCAATACTTTGTTATATACCCTTTGTTGGCAATGACACAGGTCAAACGTTTTCTGTAAGTCTTCACAAGGTTTTCACACACTGTTGCTGGTATTTTGGCCCATTCCTCCATGCAGATCTCCTCTAGAGCAGTAATGTTTTGGGGCTGTCGCTGGGCAACACGGACTTTCAAATCCCTCCAAAGATTTTCTATGGGGTTGAGATCTGGAGACTGGCTAGGCCACTCCAGGACCTTGAAATGCTTCTTACGAAGCCACTCCTTCGTTGCCCGGGCGCTGTGTTTGGGATCATTGTCATGCTGAAAGACCCAGCCACGTTTCATCTTCAATGCCCTTGCTGATGGAAGGAGGTTTTCACTCAAAATCTCACGATACATGGCCCCATTCATTCTTTCTTTTACACGGATCAGTCGTCCTGGTCCCTTTGCAGAAAAACAGCCCCAAAGCATGATGTTTCCACCCCCATGCTTCACAGTAGGTATGGTGTTCTTTGGGTGCAACTTAGCATTCTTTGTCCTCCAAACACGACGAGTTGAGTTTTTACCAAAAAGTTATATTTTGGTTTCATCTGACCATATGACATTCTCCCAATCCTCTTCTGGATCATCCAAATGCACTCTAGCAAACTTCAGACGGGCATGGACATGTACTGACTGTCACAGTTCCCTCAGCCAGAACCCAGAAGCAGACCAGGACAAGGAGAGTTGAACGAAGGTGAGGGTTTATTTAGATAACAACAACAGGTGCAGAATAATCCAGGGACAGAGCGGGCGGCGTGGATGAGTAGTTGGGGGTGCAGTACTAGGTCCAGTGATGGCTCGGCAGCCGCCGACCATCAGGCAGAGGTGGGGTGAAGGTTCCGGACGTGTGACTGCAGGTGGAACAAAAACGGAGGTAAGGACACAAAAACTCAACAAAGTACAAAACAACAAAACTCACGCTAGAAACTCTAAACTGATACACAGAACACCTACTGTTCATGGCTAACGATCCGGCAGGAACTGGATGTTTGGCCAGAGCCTAAAAAGGGTGATGATGAGGACCAGGTGTGCAGATTGCTGACGGGATGCAGGTGCGGAAAACCAGAGAGCTCCCCGGAGCGTTCCCGAACCCTCGGGAAACTGGAGACTACGAACAAAAACACTAGTCACCAGACAGGACCCGACTCAGACTGCCGGAATCGTTACAGTACCCCCCTCCGACGAACGCCACCGGGCGGACCTCCCGGAGCGCCAGGATGGAGGCGGTAGAAATCCCTGATGAGGTCAGCATCTAGGACCTGTCGCCGCGGAATCCAACTCCTCTCTTCAGGACCATACCCCTCCCAGTCCACGAGATACTGGAAACCCCGGCCCCGCCGTCTGGAATCCATGATGCGACGCACCGTGTAGGCAGGACCACCTCCGATCATCCGAGGAGGAGGAGGAGGAGGCGGAGGAGGCAACAGAGGACTGAGGAAGACAGGCTTGAGGCAGGAGACATGAAAGGTGGGATGGACTCTGAGCGTCCTCGGTAGTTTGAGTCGAACTGCCACCGGATTGATCACCTTCTCCACCACAAACGGACCAATGAACTTCGGTAACAACTTCCTAGACTCAGTCCGTAACGGAAGATCCCGTGTGGCCAACCAAACCCTATCTCCGATGGTATAGGTGGGAGCGGGGATCCGGCGACGATTCGCCTGGAGCTGATACCGATCCGAACCTCTAAGGAGTGCCTTTCTGGCCCGATGCCAGGTCCGGTGGCAACGACGAATATGAGCCTGAACAGAAGGCACTGATAGCTCCTTCTCCTGAGAAGGGAACAGGGGAGGTTGGTAGCCATACAGGCACTGGAAGGGAGACATCCCAGTGGCAGATGTAGGGAGAGTATTGTGGGCATACTCAACCCAAGGCAACTGAGAGACCCAGGAGGTGGGGTTGGAAGAGACCAGACAGCGTAGCGTGGATTCCATCTTCTGGTTGGCTCTCTCCGCCTGACCATTGGATTGGGGGTGAAAACCAGATGTGAGACTGACTGTAGCTCCAATGGCCAAACAGAAGGACTTCCAGACAGCAGAGGTAAACTGAGGACCACGGTCGGAAACGATATCACTGGGCAAACCGTGGACTCTGAAAACCTCCCTAACCAGGATCTCGGACGTCTCCGAGGCAGAGGGAAGCTTGGCAATAGGCACAAAGTGGGCGAACTTGCTGAATCTGTCCACGATAGTCAGAACGACCGTGTTCCCCTCAGAAGCGGGCAACCCCGTGACGAAGTCCAGGGCCAGATGCGACCATGGACGCCGGGGAATAGGAAGGGGGTGAAGTAGTCCAGAGCTGGGCCGATTGGTACTCTTATTCTGCGCACACACTGGACAGGCAGCAACAAAACCCCGAGTATCCTCGGCCATGGCAGGCCACCAAAAACGCTCTGCGAAGAAACGCCATTGTCCGAGCCACGCCAGGGTGACAAGCCATCTTGCTGGCGTGGGACCATTTGAGGACAGCAGGACGAACCGACTCAGGCACAAACAACCGACCGGGTGGACCGTTACCGGGACCGGGCTGAGTCCGAAGGGCCGCCAGCACCTCCTCCTCAATCTTCCACATCACTGCTCCCACGACGCAGTTCCGGGGGAGAATAGTCTCGGTCTTGGACCCACTCTCCTCCGTCTTGGAGAACATCCGGGACAAGGCGTCCGCCTTGCCGTTCTTAGATCCAGGTCGGAACGTCAGGGCAAACTTGAATCGTCCGAAAAACAACGCCCACCTGGCCTGACGGGAGTTGAGACGTTTAGCCGATTGCACGTAAGCAAGATTCTTGTGGTCAGTCCAGACAATAAACGGTTGCTCCGCCCCCTCCAACCAGTGGCGCCACTCCTCCAAGGCAAGTTTCACCGCGAGAAGCTCCCGGTTACCCACATCGTAATTCCTCTCTGCAGGCGAAAGGCGACGAGAGTAGTAGGCGCAGGGATGGAGTTTACTGTCCGTGGAGCATCGCTGCGACAGGATGGCGCCAACTCCCACATCAGACGCGTCCACTTCAACGACGAACTGACGGGCCGTGTCCGGTTGAGAGAGAATCGGTGCGTTGGTGAATCGCCTCTTCAAATCCAGAAACGCTCGATCCGCCTCCGGATTCCACTTGAAGGTCCTGATACTGGAAGTCGAGGCAGTTAATGGAGCGGCCACACGGCTGTAATCCCGGATGAATCTGCGGTAGAAATTCGCAAACCCCAAAAATCTCTGGAGTTGCAATCTCGTACCGGGCTGGGCCCATTCCAGAACCGCTCTAACCTTCTCCTGATCCATCCTAATCTCACCCCTGGAGATGATGTACCCGAGAAAGGATGTAGTGTGGGCGTGAAACTCGCACTTCTCGGCCTTCACGAACAGGCGATTCTCCAACAATCGCTGCAGAACCTGCCGGACATGCTGGACGTGGTCGGAAGGTTCCTTCGAGAAGATCAGAATGTCATCCAGGTAAACAAACACGAAGAGACCGATCATATCTCTCAGGACGTCGTTCACCATACTCTGGAATACCGCTGGAGCATTGGTCAGTCCAAACGGCATCACCTGATACTCGAAGTGACCCATCGGTGTATTGAAACCCGTCAACCACTCGTCCCCCTCTCTGATCCGGACCAGGTGATACGCATTGCGTAGGTCTAGCTTGGTGAACACCGTAGCACCCTGTAAGGAGTCGAAGGCAGAACTCATCAAGGGCAGGGGATACTTGTTCTTGACCGTGATGTCATTCAACCCCCGATAATCAATACACGGTCGAAGAGAGCCATCCTTCTTTCCCACAAAGAAGAATCCTGCCCCCAGGGGTGATGACGAGGGACGAACGAGACCAGCAGCTAGGGACTCCTTGATGTAGGTCTCCAACGCCTCACGTTCAGGTCGGGAGATACTGTATAACCTTCCCTTGGGGTAGACAGCTCCAGGGACCAGGTTGATGGCACAATCATATGGTCGGTGGGGAGGAAGTGACAGAGCCTTCTGCTTACTGAAAACTTCCCCCAAATCGTGATATGTCTCGGGAACCAGGGACAAATCTGGGGGTTTAGCCTCAATCACCTGACTGGGAACCGAATGGGGGCAGGCAGTCTTGAGACAGTTAGCATGACAATCAAGGCTCCAACTCGTTACCTTGCCCGTCACCCAATCGAACGTGGGATTGTGTTCCTTCAGCCAGGGGTATCCAAGGACCAGAGGAACATGGGAAGACGGCAGAATGAAAAATGAAATCATCTCAGAATGATTCCCCGACAACCGCATCTTAACCGGTTCAGTCCTCATCGTGATACGTGCCAGACTACTGCCGTTCAGAGTGGTCGCTTCAATGGCTTCCGGCAATTGCTCCTTGGAAAGCCCCAGCTGTTCCACCAACTCGGCATCAAGAAAGCTTCCATCGGCACCTGAATCGATAAAAGCGTTAAGCGCTAAGCTCTGATTCCTGTTCACAAGGGTAGCCGGGAAGCGGGGTCTGACAGAGGTACTGAGAGGTTGAAACTGGCTCGCTAAAAGTCCTCCCAACTTTAGCGAGCCGGGCAGTTTGACGACCGCCGGGAACAAGTGGAGATGTAATGTCCCGAGCGACCACAGTAGAGGCAGCAGTTGGTCTTACGTCTATGTTGACGCTCCTCCTTGGTTAACCCGTGCCGCCCCACTTGCATGGGTTCAGAATCGGGAGAGAGGTCCTCTCCACTAATCCTTAGTGGTGGAGAATGATCGACGTGTTCTGGTCCACCGCCCGACCCGACTGGGAACTGAGAAGCTGATCGATTGGACGGACCCCATTGCTTCTCCCTCCTTCGCTCTCGGACTCGATTATCCACCCGAATAGACAAGGCTACCAAGCTGTCCAGGTCACTAGGCTCCGGATAGGAGATCAACTCATCCTTGAGCTGCTCCGACAGGCCCTGGTAAAAGGCCGCTTGCAAAGACTCCTCGTTCCACCCACTCTCCACAGCCAACGTCTTGAACTCGATCACGAAGTCGGCCACGCTGCGCAGTTCCTTGGTGAAGAGAAAACAGACGCCTAGCTGCGTCCCTCCCTCGGACGGAATGGTCGAAGAGCTTCCTCATCTCGGCCGTGAACCCCTGGTATGAAGCCATGCAGGGATCCTGTCGTTCCCAAACGGCTGAAGCCCACTCCAGCGCTCGACCACGCAGCAACTCAATCAAAAAGGCTATCCTAGCCTTGTCAGTGGCATAAGAGTAGGGCTGTAGATCGAACACTAATCCACACTGCATAAGGAAGGAACGGCATCTTCCCAGCTCCCCCTCATATTTCTCCGGCGTCGGAACCTTGGGCTCACGGAGGGACACAACTTCAGAAGCGGCAGGCGAGATGGGTGAAACCGGTAGTGGGTCCTCCACCGGACACTGGCGTTGGTTCTGGACCTCCGTCAGGCCGGTAGAAAGGTTCCGAACTGACAACGCGATCTCCTGTAGTACCATGCCATGATGGCCCAACATCTTCTCCTGCTGGGTAATGGCATGGCGAACTGAGTCCAGGTCCGCTGGGTTCATAATTGGCCGGATCGTTCTGTCACAGTTCCCTCAGCCAGAACCCAGAAGCAGACCAGGACAAGGAGAGTTGAACGAAGGTGAGGGTTTATTTAGATAACAACAACAGGTGCAGAATAATCCAGGGACAGAGCGGGCGGCGTGGATGAGTAGTTGGGGGTGCAGTACTAGGTCCAGTGATGGCTCGGCAGCCGCCGACCATCAGGCAGAGGTGGGGTGAAGGTTCCGGACGTGTGACTGCAGGTGGAACAAAAACGGAGGTAAGGACACAAAAACTCAACAAAGTACAAAACAACAAAACTCACGCTAGAAACTCTAAACTGATACACAGAACACCTACTGTTCATGGCTAACGATCCGGCAGGAACTGGATGTTTGGCCAGAGCCTAAAAAGGGTGATGATGAGGACCAGGTGTGCAGATTGCTGACGGGATGCAGGTGCGGAAAACCAGAGAGCTCCCCGGAGCGTTCCCGAACCCTCGGGAAACTGGAGACTACGAACAAAAACACTAGTCACCAGACAGGACCCGACTCAGACTGCCGGAATCGTTACACTGACTTAAGCAGGGGGACACGTCTTGCACTGCAGGATTTGAGTCCCTGGCGGCGTAGTGTGTTACTGATGGTAGGCTTTGTTACTTTGGTCCCAGCTCTCTGCAGGTCATTCACTAGGTCCCCCCGTGTGGTTCTGGGATTTTTGCTCACCGTTCTTGTGATCATTTTGACCCCACGGGGTGAGATCTTGCGTAGAGCCCCAGATCGAGGGAGATTATCAGTGGTCTTGTATGTCTTCCATTTCCTAATAATTGCTCACACAGTTGATTTCTTCAAACCAAGCTGCTTACCTATTGCAGATTCAGTCTTCCCAGCCTGGTGCAGGTCTACAATTTTGTTTCTGGTGTCCTTTGACAGCTCTTTGGTCTTGGCCATAGTGGAGTTTGGAGTGTGACTGTTTGAGGTTGTGGACAGGTGTCTTTTATACTGATAACAAGTTCAAACAGGTGCCATTAATACAGGTAACGAGTGGAGGACAGAGGAGCCTCTTAAATAAGAAGTTACAGGTCTGTGAGAGCCAGAAATCTTGCTTGTTTGTAGGTGACCAAATACTTATTTTCCATCATAATTTGCTAATAAATTCATAAAAAATCCTACAATGTGATTTTTTTTCCTCAATTTGTCTGTCATAGTTGACGTGTACCTATGATGAAAATTACAGGCCTCTCTCATCTTTTTAAGTGGGAGAATTGCACAATTGGTGGCTGACTAAATACTTTTTTTCCCCACTGTATATACACACACAGTGGGGAGAACAAGTATTTGATACACTGCCGATTTTGCAGGTTTTCCTACTTACAAAGCATGTAGAGGTCTGTAATTTTTATTATAGGTACACTTCAACTGTGAGAGACGGAATCTAAAACAAAAATCCAGAAAATCACATTGTATGATTTTTAAGTAATTAATTTGCATTTTATTGCATGACATAAGTATTTGATACATCAGAAAAGCAGAACTTAATATTTGGTACAGAAACCTTTGTTTGCAATTACAGAGATCATACATTTCCTGTAGGTCTTGACCAGGTTTGCACACACTGCAGCAGGGATTTTGGCCCACTCCTCCAAACAGACCTTCTCCAGATCCTTCAGGTTTCGGGGCTGTCGCTGGGCAATACGGACTTTCAGCCCCCTCCAAAGATTTTCTATTGGGTTCAGGTCTGGAGACTGGCTTGGCCACTCAAGGACCTTGAGATGCTTCTTACGGAGCCACTCCTTAGTTGCCCTGGCTGTGTGTTTCGGGTCGTTGTCATGCTGGAAGACCCAGCCACGACCCATCTTCAATGCTCTTACTGAGGGAAGGAGGTTGTTGGCCAAGATCTCGCGATACATGGCCCCATCCATCCTCCCCTCAATACGGTGCAGTCGTCCTGTCCCCTTTGCAGAAAAGCATCCCCAAAGAATGATGTTTCCACCTCCATGCTTCACGGTTGGGATGGTGTTCTTGGGGTTGTACTCATCCTTCTTCTTCCTCCAAACACGGCGAGTGGAGTTTAGACCAAAAAGCTCTATTTTTGTCTCATCAGACCACATGACCTTCTCCCATTCCTCCTCTGGATCATCCAGATGGTAATTGGCAAACTTCAGACGGGCCTGGACATGCGCTGGCTTGAGCAGGGGGACCTTGCGTGCGCTTTTAATCCATGACGGCGTAGTGTGTTACTAATGGTTTTCTTTGAGACTGTGGTCCCAGCTATCTTCAGGTCATTCACCAGGTCCTGCCGTGTAGTTCTGGGCTGATCCCTCACCTTCCTCATGATCATTGATGCCCCACGAGGTGAGATCTTGCATGGAGCCCCAGACCGAGGGTGATTGACCCTCATCTTGAACTTCTTCCATTTTCTAATAATTGCGCCAACAGTTGTTACCTTCTCACCAAGCTGCGTGCCTATTGTCCTGTAGCCCATCCCAGCCTTGTGCAGGTCTACAATTTTATCCCTGATGTCCTTACACAGCTCTCTGGTCTTGGCCATTGTGGAGAGGTTGGAGTCTGTTTGATTGAGTGTGTGGACAGGTGTCTTTTATACAGGTAACGAGTTCAAACAGGTGCAGTTAATACAGGTAATGAGTGGAGAACAGGAGGGCTTCTTAAAGAAAAACTAACAGGTCTGTGAGAGCCGGAATTCTTACTGGTTGGTAGGTGATCAAATACTTATGTCATGCAATAAAATGCAAATGAATTACTTAAAAATCATACAATGTGATATTCTGGATTTTTGTTTTAGATTCCGTCTCTCACAGTTTAAGTGTACCTATGACATTTTTTTACAGACCTCTACATGCTTTGTAAGTAGGAAAACCTGCAAAATCGGCAGTGTATCAAATACTTGTTCTCCCCACTGTATATCCTCAGCAATCTACACACAATACCCCGTAATGACAAAGCAAAAATTCAATTAATTGGACATGATTTGGAAAGGCACACACCTGTCTATATAAGGTCCCACAGTTGACAGTGCATGTCAGAGCAAAAACCAAGCCATGAGGTCGAAGGAATTGTCCGTAGAACTCCTAGAAAGGATTGTGTCGAGGCACAAATCTGGGGAAGGGTACCAAAAAATGTCTGCAGCATTGAAGGTCCCCACGAACACAGTGGCCTCCATCATTCTTAAATGGAAGAAGTTTGGAACCACCAAGACTCTTCCTAGAGCTGGCCGCCCGGCCAAACTGAGCAATCGGGGGAGAAGGCCCTTGGTCAGGGAGGTGACCAAGAGCCCGATGGTCACTCTGACAGAGCTCTAGAGTTCCTCTGTGGAGATGGGAGAACCTTTCAGAAGGACAACTATCTCTGCAGCACTCCGCCAATCAGACCTTTATGGTAGTGGCCAGACAGAACCACTCCTCAGTAAAAGGCACATGACAGCCCGTTGGGAGTTTGCCAAAAGGCACCTAAAGACTCTCAGACCATGAGAAACAAGATTCTCTGGTCTGATGAAACCAAGATTGAACTCTTTGGCCTAAATGCGAAGCGTCACGTCTAGAGGAAACCTGGCACCAAGCCTACGGTGAAGCATGGTGGTGGCAGCATCATGCTGTGGGGATGTTTTTCAGCGGCAAGGACTGAGAGACTAGTCAGGATCGAGGCAAAGATGAACGGAGCAAAGTACAGAGAGATCCTTGATGAAAACCTGCTCCAGAGCGCTCAAGAACTCAAACTTGGTCGAAGGTTCACCTTCCAACAGGACAATGACCCTAAGCACACAGCCAAGACAACGCAGGGGTGGCTTCGGGACAAGTCTCTGAATGTCCTTGAGTGGCCCAGCCAGAGCCAGGACTTGAACTCGATCGAACATCTCTGGAGAGACCTGAAAATAGCTGTGCAGCAACGCTCCCCTGCCAACCTGACAGAGCTTGAGAGGATCTGCTGAAAATTGGAGAAACTCCCCAAATACAGGTGTGCCAAGCTTGTAGCGTCATACCCAAGAAGACTCTATGCTGTAATCGCTGCCAAAGGTGCTTCAACAAAGTACTGAGTAAAGGGTTTGAATACTTATGTAAATGTGATATTTCAGTATTTTTGCAAAATGTCTAAAAACCTGTTTTTGCTTCGTCATTATGGGGTATTGTGTGTAGATTGATGAGGGGAAAAAACTATTTAATCAAATTTAGAATAAGGCTGTAACGTAACAAAATGTGGAAAAAGTTAAGGGTTCTGAATACCTTCCGAAGGCACTGTATGTGCATCTGGAATTTTCACTCAAATCTCCCATTGACAGTGAGAGATTGATTGTCAGTTACACAAAATAGTTACACACACACACATTTCCAGTTAGGATTGGGCCAGTACTGAGTAGTACAGTAAATAAAAATAAATAAAAAGCATATATCATATAATGATTGCACGAATGTAAATGTAATTCCATTTCTATAGTAAGTCCTTCTGCACCTGCTCCCTCCTGCTGTCGCTCAGTGTAATGCCAGGGGCGGCATTGTAGCAGGGTTTGGCCGTCCTCAGCTCCCCCAGGCCCGACTGGCCTTGCCTCTCACACGACCTGACCAGCTCCATAGCCGGCTTCACTTTGGGCCTGCTGCCCCAGGGAGTGGCTAAAGTAGGAGAGGGGAATGCATCAAAGAGCAACGTTAAAACACACAGACACGCACACACACACACAGCATTCAACAAAGAGAAAGCAAAAAGAAGAATCGCTTAACCTCTTACAGATCGGACCCTTTTTTTCTATTTTCGCCTAAAATGACATACCCAGATCGAACTGCCTGTAGCTCAGGACCTAAAGCAAGGATATGCATATTCTTGATACCATTTGAAAGGAAACACTTTGAAGTTTGTGGAAATGTGAAATTAATGTAGGAGAATATAACACATCCGATCTGGTAAAAGATAATACAAACAAAAAATGTGTTTTCTAATGATTCTTTTTTTCCATCATCTTTGAAATGCAAGAGAAAGGCCACAATATAATATTGCAGTTTAGGCGCAATTTTGATTTTGGCCCCTAGATGGCAGCAGTGTGTGTGCAAAGTTTCAGATTGATCCAGGGAAGCATTGCAATACTGGACTATTTTGTATCAAGTCTGCCCAAATGTGCCGAATTGGTCAATTGATACATTTTCAAGTACATAACTATATAGAACATACAAAAATGATATGGTAATACAAAATGTAAGTTTACACACTACCAGAATGTCATACATGATGGATCATTAGCTTATACACTAACTTTCACACATCTAGATGGCAGGGCGGGGTGGGTGTGGAACAAGAGACAGCAGGGGTTCAAATTGTAGAACCCAGTTCCTACATTTGAATATATAAAATGGATTTCATCAAACAAAACTATGCTACATTTTATCTCTGGGACCCTTAGGATGACAAATCAGAGCAAGATTACTGAATGTAAGTACATTACTTACCTTCAGAGGTGTATGTATCAAACCAGTTGCCGTGATAAGCTTTTTGTTGTTGTGCACTGTCCTCAAAAATGGTATATTTTCACTGTAATAGCTACTGTAAATTGGACAGTGCAGTTAGATTAACAAGAATTTAAGCTTTCTGCCCATACAAGACATGTCTATGTCCTGGACAGTTTGCTGTTACTTACGACAGGCATGATAATCACATTAGCGCACGTTAGCTCAACCGTCCCGTTTGCGGGACACCGATCCTATAGAGGTTAACAGAACTAAATAATAAAGTACTGTTCCATTCTACTCTATTCTACAGTCTTTAGGTTGAGGCAGATATACACTACATGACCAAAAGTATGTGGACACCTGCTCGCCGAACATCTCATTCCAAAATCATGGGCATTTATATGGAGTTGGTCCCCCCTTTGCTGCTGTAACAGCCTCCACTCTTCTGGGAAGACTTTCCACTAGATGTTGGAACATTGCTGCGGGGACTTGCTTCCATTCAGCCACAAGAGCATTAGTGAGGTCGTGCACTGACGTTGGTTGATTAGGCCTGGCTTGCAGTCGGCGTTCCAATTCATCCCATAGGTGTTCGATGGGGTTGAGGAAAGAGCCGTCCTCAAACTGTTGCCACAAAGTTGGAAGCACAGAATCGTCTAGAATGTCATTGTATGCAGTAGCATTAAGATTTCCCTTCACTGGAACAAAGGGGCCTAGCCCGAACCATGAAAAACAGCCGCAGACCATTATTCCTCCTCCACCAAACTTTACAGTTGGCATTATGCAGTCGGGCAGGTAGCGTTCTCCTGGCATCCGCCAAACCCCAATTCGTCCATCAGACTGCCAGATGGTGAAGCGCGATTCATCACTCCAACGAATGTGTTTCCACTGCTCCAGAGTCCAATGGCGGCAAGCTTTACACCACTCCAGCCGACGCTTGGCATTGCACATGGTGATCTTAGGCTTGTGTGCGGCTGCTCTGCCATGGAAACCCATTTCATGAAGCTCCCGACGAACAGTTCTTGTGCTGACGTTTCCTCCAGAGGCAGTTTGGAACTCGGTAATGAGTGTTGCAACTGAGGACAGATTATTTTTATGCGCTTCGCGCTTCAGCACTCGACGGTCCTGTTCTGTGAGTTTGTGTGGCTTACCACATCACGGCTGAGCCGTTGTTGCTCCTAGACGTTTCCACTTCACAATAACAGCACTTACAGTTGACCAGGGCAGCTGTAGCAGGGCAGGACTTTTTGGAAAGGTGGCATCCTATGACAGGCCATTCTACTGCCAATGTTTGTCTATGGAGATAGCATGGCTGTGTGCTCGGTTTTATACACCTGTCAGCAGTGGGTGTGGCTGAAATAATTGAATCTGCTAATTTGAAGGGGTGTCCACATACATTTGGCCATGTAGTGTACGTTGCAGGGTACCCACATGCTGCCATAACAATGCTAAAGGGGCTGGCTCCTGTCCCCCTCCCTCCTCCGCTGCTGGTGATGAATGTGCTGGACTCTGACACCCTCCTCTTGGCTGGAGTCACCATCTGGGATAACACGAACAGTGTGTGTATGTGTGCATTTCCTTATAAGACCATACTCAGAATATCACACAAGCCACCAATGGTATTTACTAACTGGTGTCCTGCGGTCTTTGTCCACTTACAGTAGTACACTGTGCCTAGCTTTACATGGCATTAAATACTCCACACTCAGATTACCACTGGGAAGTAACTAGCTAGTTATCAGTCACAAAAAATGTATGCACGCATGACTGTAAGTCGCTTTGGATAAAAGCGTCTGCTAAATGGCATATTATATGATTATTATTTACCTGTAAAGGCCCAGCGGGACGAGGGGGTAGCAGACAGGGGACACGGTCCCTCTCTCTCTCCACGTCAGCATCGGGGGACATCTGACTCTCGGGAACAAGAGCCTGTTTGGATATGACTGTCTATCAGTCTCCTTCCTAACATTTCCCAGGCAATGCAATCACATAGGGCAAACACATTGGCATTTGTGGTGGTGTGAAGACATTTGCTGTGTGTTGGAACACCAATACTGTTTTATATTAAAGGAATAATCCACTGAAAACCACAAATTCCTATGATTTACATTGTTAAATAATGCAAATATGCGAGAACAATATATGTTGTGAAATGTTTTTGCATTTTGGAGTTGTAAGTTATGAAGCAACGTGAAAATTGTTGTGGAAATCTGCAGAGCGCAAATTGACTACAAAACCCACAATGCAATGCTCTCTCTAGAAAGGCTGGCTGGCTAGCTAGGTAGTTAGCTAGAAAACGCAGCTACACACAATAATACCAAAGTCATTTTTTGTGTGTTTCTAAACACCTATAACTGCCCCATTTCCTGCAATCTAGAGCTAAAATAAATACCCCATTAGGGTGTGGTGCCTGGCCTTAAATGATAACAAATAAAGTAAGAAATATATAAATTATATATATATTCGTTTTTTGTAACTAATATATTTATTTATTTTTACATAGTGGTACAGACAGTCCACAAGGTAGGACAGCACCAATCTTACAGTCTTTGGGGAGAACCCTGTATGAACTATCACTACTATCCGAGAGTGCAGATTCTTCTGCCTTTTCACCGTACAATTGCTGTCTGATTGCAAGATGAACAGGGAGTAGACTACACAGGATGCCAATGCTTACCTGGGAGCAGTTGTCATCCATAACAATCTTGACTGTGGTCTTCACGACAGAGGATCTGCTCTTGCCCACAAACGACTGACAGGAAACAAGGAAACAGGCCTTCGTATCAGTACATCGCCCCAAGATATACAGTGCATTCGGAAAGTATTCAGACCCCTTGACTTTTTCCACATTGTGTTACGTTAGAGCCTTATTCTAAAATGGATTAAATACATTTTTTCAATCTACACACAATACCCCATAATGACGAAGCGAAACCAGTTGTTTTTTTTCTTCACTTTTTTTTACATTCATTACAAATAAAAAACAGAAATACCTTATTTACATAAGTATTCAGACCCTTTGCTATGAGACTAGAAATTCAGCTCAGGTGCATCCTGTTTCCATTGATCAGTCTTGAGATGTTTCTACAACTTGATTGGAGTCCACATGAGGTAAATTCAATTAATTGGATTTGGAAAGGCACACACCTGTCTATATAAGGTCCCACAGTTGACAGTGCATGTCAGAGCAAAAACCAAGCCATGAGGTTGAAGGAATTGTCCGTAGAGCTCCGAGACAGGATTGTGTCGAGGCACAGATCTGGGGAAGGGTACCAAAAAATGTCTGCAGCATTGAAGGTCCCCAAGAACACAGTGGCCTCCACCATTCTTACATGGAAGAAGTTTGGAACCACCAAGACTCTTCCTAGAGCTGGCCGCCCGGCCAAACTGAGCAATCGGGGGACAACGGCCTTGGTCAGGGAGGTGACCAAGTACCCAATGGTAACTCTGACAGGGCTCCAGAGTTCCTCTGTGGAGATGGGAGAACCTTCCTGAACGACAACCATCTCTGCAGCACTCCACTAATCAGGCCTTTATGGTAGAGTGACAAGCTGGCTGGTGAATTTACAGACATATTCCATCTCTCCCTATCCCAGTCTGCTGTCCCCACATGCTTCAAGATGGCCACCATTGTTCCTGTACCGAAGAAAGCAAAGGTAACTGAACTAAATGAGTATCGCCCCGTAGCACTCACCTCTGTCATCATGAAGTGCTTTGAGAGACTAGTCAAGGATCATATCACCTCTACCTTACCCTAAACCCACTTCAATTTGCTTACCGCCCCAATAGATCCACAGACGATGCAATCGCCATCACACTGCACACTGCCCTATCCCATCTGGACAAGAGGATTACCTATGTAAGAATGATGTTCATCGACTATAGCTCAGCATTCAACACCATAGTACCCTCCAAGCTCATTATTAAGCTTGAGGCCCTGGGTCTGAACCCCGCCCTGTGCAACTGGGTCCTGGACTTCCTGACGGGCTGCCCCCAGGTGGTGAAATTAGGAAACAACACCTCCACTTTGCTGATCCTCAACACTGGGGCCCCACAAGGGTGCGTGCTCAGCCCCCTCCTGTACTCCCTGTTCACCCATGACTGCGTGGCCAAGCACGCCTCCAACTCAATCATCAAGTTTGCAGACGACACAACAGTAGTAGGCTTGATTACCAACAATGACGAGACAGCCTATAGGGAGGAGGTGAGGGCTCTGGGAGTGTGGTGCCAGGAAAATAACCTCTCACTCAACGTCAACAAAACAAATTACATGATTGTGGACTTCAGGAAACAGCAGAGGGTGAACCCCCCTATCCACATCGACGGGACGGCAGTGGAGAAGGTGGAAAGCTTCAAGTTCCTTGGCGTACACATCACTGACGATCTGAAATGGTCCACCCACACAGACAGTGTGGTTAAGAAGGCGCAACAGAGCCTCTCCAACCTCAGGAGGCTGAAAACATTTGGCTTGGCACCTAAAACCCTCAAACTTTTACAGGTGCACAATTGAGAGCATCCTGTTGGGCTGTATCGCCGCCTGGTATGGCAACTGCACTGCCCGCAACCGCAGGGCTCTCCAGAGGGTGTTGCGGTCTGCCGAACACATTACCGGGGGCAAACTACCTGCCCTCCAGGACACCTACAGCACCCGATGTCACAGGAAGGCCAAAAAAATTATCAAGGACATCAACCACCCGAGCCACTGCCTGTTCACCCCGCTATCATCCAGAAGGCGAGGTCAGTACAGGTGCATCAAAGCTGGGACCGAGAGACTGAAAAACAGCTTCTATCTCAAGGCCATCAGACTGTTAAATAGCCATCCCTAACACATTAGAGGCTGCTACTGCCTATAGAAATCACTGGCCACTTTAAGAAAGGTAACACTAGTCACTTTAATAATGTTTACATATTTTGCATTACTCATCTCATATGTATATACTGTATTCTATAATATTCTACTGTATCTTAGTCCATGCCGCTCTGTCATTGCTCGTCCATATATGTATATATTCTTAATTCCATTCCTTACTTAGATTTGTGTGTATTGGGTATACGTTGTGAAACTGTTAGATATTACTTGTTCGATATTACTGCACTGTCGGAGCTAGAAGCACAAGCATTTTGCTACACCCGCAATAACATCTGCTAAACACGTGTATGTGACTAATACAATTTTATTTGAGTAAAAGGCACATGACAGCCCGCTTGGAGTTTGCCAAAAGGTACCTAAAGGACTCTCAGGCCATGAGAAACAAGATTCTCTCGTCTGATGAAACCAAGATTGAACTCTTTGGCCTGAATGCCAAGTATCACGTCTGGAGGAAACCTGGCACCATCCCTACGGTGAAGCATGGTGGTGGCAGCATCATGCTGTGGGGATGTTTTTCAGCGGCAGGGACTGGGAGACTAGTCAGGATCGAGGGAAAGATGAACGGAGCAAAGTACAGAGAGATCCTTGATGAAAACCTGCTCCAAAGCACTCAGGACCTCAGACTGGGGCGAATGTTCACCTTCCAACAGGACAATGACCCTAATCACACAGCCAAGACAATGCAGGAGTGACAAGTCTCTGAATGTCCTTGAGTGGCCCAGCCAGAGCCCGGAATTGAACGCGATCGAACATCTCTGGAGAGACCTGAAAATATCTGTGCAGCGACGCTCCCCATCCAACCTGACAGAGATTGAGAGGATCTGCAGAGAAGAATGGGAGAAACTCCCCAAATACAGGTGTGCCAAGCTTATAGTGTCATACCCAAGAAGACTCAAGGCTGTAATCGCTGCCAAAGGTGCTTCAACAAAGTACTGAGTAAAGGGTCTGAATACTTATGTAAATGTGATATTTCAGTTATTCTTTTATTTATTTTTTGCTAAAATGTCTAAAAACATGTTTTTCCTTTGTCATTATTGGGTATTGTGTGTAGATCTAAAAAAACGATTTAATCAATTTTAGAATAAGGCTGTAATGTAACAAAATGTGGAAAAAGTCAAGGGGTCTGAATACTTTCCGAATGCACTGTAAGCCTCCAACAGTTAGGCCAAAAAACACATTTATTATCATGGATTGATTTGTGAAGTATGCACTCATTTGCAATGATAACGATTTTTTTAACACTGTGAAATTGACTTTTGTTTCCCAATTTATTTAAAATGTGATATTAGTTAATGATCCTTTTAAGATGGCAACAGATTTGGAAAAAGTTCACTAATATCACTATAAGGCTGTCACTCAAACTTGGCTGTCACTCAGTACTGCTGCTAAATACTGATCCAAGACCAGGGGTCATAGGTGTCAGAGTAGGAGTGCTAATTTAGGATCAGTTTTACCTTGTAGTTCACAAAGAATAAGATTACATGTACAGGCTGATCCTAGACCAGCACTCCTACTGCGAGACACTCAGTGGTATAAAAAGTACCCAATTGTCATACTTGAGTAAAAGTATAGATACCTTAATAGAAAGTTACTCAAGTAAAAGTGAATGTCACCCAGTAAAATACTACTTGAGTAAAAGTCTAAAAGTTTTTGGTTTTAAATATACTTAAGTATCAAAAGTAAATGTAATTGCTAAAATATACTTAAGTATCAAAAGTTGAAGTAAAAGTATAAATAATTTCAAATTCCTTATATTAAGCAAAGCAGATGGCACCATTTTCTTGTTTTTTAAATGTACGAATAGCCAGGGGCACACTCCAACACTCAAACATGATTTACAAAATATGAATTTGTGTTTAGTGAGTCCGCCAGACCATAGGCAGTAGGGATGACCACGTGTTCTCTTGATAAGTGCGTAAATTTCACAATTTTCCTGTGCTGCTAAGCATTCAAAATGTAACAAGTACTTTGGGTTGTCAGGGAAAATGTATGGAGTAAAAAGTACAATATTTTCTATAGGAATGTAGTGAAGTAAAAGTAAAAGTAGTCAAAAATATAAATAGTAAAGTAAAGTACAGATACCCAATAAAACTACTTAAGTAGTGCATTAAAGTAAAGTAAGACACTACATAGGGCCCCAGTTCTCAGGCTTGGGGCCAACTTGTCTCCTGTTAGCAGGGTCGTATTCACTAGAAACCAAACGGAACAAAACCTGGCGAACCGGGGAAGGACCTACCTGAACTTGTCCAATAAGAAACTCTCATTTGCTTTTCCACGGTACACACTAATGAATACACTGCGTTAGATAGAAACGCTACCTACTTTGTTCTTGTGTCCGTAGACGCTCCTGGCTGCCTGCAGGATGTCCAGGGAGGAGCTGAAGTGGATGGTGAGGTGGGAGCCCTCCACCCCGCTCACACACAGTGGCTCCAACAGCTTCAGCTTCAGCACCCTCCTCCTACCCTCCTCTAGACAGAGAGCACACACACATACACATACACACACACACACACACAGACAGGGAGGCAGTTTTCAGTACACACGACACACACACACACACACACACACACACACACACAATCACGTACACACCAGTGTGTTTTCCGTACACACACATACAGACACACACACACACACACACCAGGGCGTTTTCAGCTATATGAAATGTGCCGAAACGTTGCAGATAGAAATGTATTGAATAGAGCTGACGCCATTCCCTATTTCTACATGGTGGATGATCGTATCTGTTCTACGCAACACCTTCTTTCCACCCTACTAGACAGGCATTAGATGGCTAGCTATGGCTTGTGGGCTGAGAGAAAAGGTGAGTGTATGTCCATATATGTTTGGTTACCTGTGACTGTGTAACTGTGGACTTCATTCTCAGGGATGCAGGCTGTGTCCCACTGACCTTCCTGTGGAAAAATTCCAATACAAATGTTTTGCTGACCTGCAACGGTAACCAGTTCTACAACTGATCCCCCTAATTCTGAATCTATCCTATCCACCTAACACGGACTCTTGACTCAGACTCTGAGGGAAAGTCAATTCCAAACATAGCATGCAATGCTGCCAATGGTAGAGTGAGGAATTGATGACTATATTATACAGATTATACAAGATAGAAAAAGTAGGCCATGTGGCTATGTCAAGTAGATTTGATCAACATTCAGATTAGGACTCATTTCACTTTGTGCATTACTGTCCGTCAAATAAACCTCGGTGACGGTCGGTAAGGGGTGGTTTCCTGGACCCAGATTAAGCATGGCTCTGGACTTTAATGGAGATTCTCCATTGAGAATGATTTTGAATCCAGCGGTACCTGTGCATCCTCATCGGGGAGAGAGAAGTAGAAGGAGACGCTCTGACTTCCCAGGTTGAAGTCGATCCAGAACTCCTCCAGTTTCTCATCTGCGGGCATCAGCAACTGGGGGCACACATCACTGTTGACTCAATCGGCCAAGTTGAATATCTCTTAAGCAACTGAAAAACGTCACACTTATGCAAAACATTTGGCTTCCATGCATTAACTGTGTGTGTGTGTGTTTGTGTGTGTGTGTGTGTGTGTGTGTGTGTGTGTGTGTAGGGACTGACCTCATGTTTGTCCAGAAACACCTCCAGACAAGGGTAGGAGAACACTCTGGGGGCAGGAAAACAACAGGGATATGTTGTGATATACTGTAGTAGTAGAGCCGTTTGAGTTTTACAGTGTGATCACTAATCAAAGGTGTGTCTGTGTACCTTCTCCCATCTCCCTGCATCCCATTCACCAGGTTTAGAAACCTGCGGCAGTCCTGCAAAAATAGACACGTTGCACATTGTCCCATTAAGCATTATAGAATACATGTAATTAAGTGATAATGCCTTCAAAGCTGGTGTTTGGAGGATATATTGGCACAGGTGCCAATATATCCTTGGTAACAATGGGTTACCAACATATTCAAATAATGATTTACATATTTTCATTAAAAATGTTATTTTGATTAATTTATTCATACTATTCCATCCTTCCAGTCTCGGGTTGCTACCCAAGCCGGCTGGTCGTTCGTTCTATCGGTTCAGTTGCCAGAGACGCGACCCAGTCTTTTTGTTCTGTATCTATGGACACGATCCAGTCGTTCGTTCTAAATGTTCAATTGCCATACTGGCTGGCAGCGTTCTTATCCCTTGCTTGCTAGCTAGCCAACTATGGCTAACTTACAGTCACGTCAAACAGTGCAGCCAGAATAACAGCAAAGTAGCTGCATTTGCGTCTCATCCCGATGCGATGTTTTGTATACTCAGTGTATATGATCATTTCAACCATATGGCATTGTCTTTCACTAATTTAGACTAATTCTACCTAGTAACAAGCCTGCAGATTTGCAGTTAAACTTCCGAATCACATCTGCACAACGCAAAGTAAATTCAAGTGCAATCCAACTTGGCACAGATGTCAATTCAACATCTATTCCACGTTGGTTCAATGTAATTTCATTGAAATGACGTGGAAACAACGTTGATTCAACCAGTGTGGCCCAGTGGGATGTTGTTTCAAATCTGGGTTGGTTTGAATCCCGGCCTGGGTTTGGCTATAACGGCCAGGCTTTACCGTCTCAAACTCAGAGTCCTGAATTTTGCTGAAGGTGCTGGCAACAAACTCCATGGAGAACCAGTGGTCAGCCAGCTCCTTCCGCTGTGCACGGGTGGTCATCCTGCACAGGGCCTCCATCAAGGCTATCTGCAGGTCATAATCTACAGAGAAGAAAGAGAAAGAGAGAGAAAAGGGGGGGGGGGGAGAGAGAGAAAAAGTGTTTGTATATGTGTGTGGCCTCTAATGTAAGCATCCCACTGGGCAAAAACTGGTTGAATCAACGTTGTTTCCATGTCATTTCAACAAAAAATTTGATGACGTTAAATCAGCATGGAAAACTGATTAGATTTGCAAAAAGTAATCAACGTAAGGGAATTTCCTATTTTTTTCACCCAACTTTTAACCTAAATCCAATGACACGGTGAAATGGATTTCACAACAACTCAACCGAATGTAAATCAAAACTAGAAGTTGAAATGACGTCAGTGCCCAATGTGATGGTTCAAATCTAACGCATGCCAGAACAGGGCACTGGCGGGGCAATTACCTCCACCCTCTACAATTCGACTGGCCAGGTTGTTCCTGTGGAATGAAGCAGACAAACCAGTCAACCAATCAACCAACAAACCAACCAGACAAACCAATCAATAGAGTTCAATGGTTAAACTATGTCACGACATGCCTCGCTCATATCAATATCATATCAAATGATTGATATAGGTGACCACCAGTTATCCTACTGTGGGGTTCTGTTGACACAGGGCATTACAGATGGCCACAGTGCGATAAATAGAATACATCCATCAGTTGAAGTAAATAATTGAATGTATCAGGATACAGTCCTCTGCATCACATACATGACATCTGAGGCCTCTTGAGACGATAAGATCTTCTTCTCCTTCTTGAGCTCCGCGGGGATCTTATCCAGAATGATGTTCAGTTTCCGAATAGCCTATGAAAAATGGCATGGACTCAAGTCAATGTACCTTATAATCACGTTTCAAATTTCATTCAAAAAGGATCTTGAAGTTTAAAACCATGTCATTGAGCTACACAATCCCTTTCAAAGACTTGGACAAAGAGACCCAAGTTGGTTCATTTGCCTCAATAATGCAAAACATAATATAATGCATTATAGTAGTAACTTCTGCAGCTGAACCCATGTAGATCACTTTATAGGACATATTCTTTCTACACTTTTGAAATGTGGCATTACTTTGGTCTCTGTTGAAAGAACTCTCCCTCACCTCTTTCTGGATCATTATGTGGACTCTTGGGTCTGCAGCCAGCTGGCCAATGAGATGTAGAAAGCATTCAGTGACCTGATATGTTCCTAAAACACATACAGTAATACATTTGGTTAATTTAATGTATTGAACAAAGTTCTCAATTAAACACAGACATGCTTGTGTCCTAGCATGTATTATGATAAGACAAGAGGAGCAAAAACTTGGGAGAAGTTTTTAAAAAATGCACACATACCCTCTTGACTTGATTCATGAACAACCTATTGGAGGAAAAACAAAGCTGCAGATAATGACAGCTAAAATGCTATTTTTTTTTTTACGTTAGCTGGAAAATAAACTACTTCAATTATTTAACTATTTTATAAACAGCAATTATCTGGTCAAGCACATTTGACTGTATTTCTACATTCAATGCTCACCATTACAGAGTCAAATAAGTCTTCAGCGAGGTTTAGCAAGGTCTCATTCCTCTGTGTGCATGCCTCGATCCACAACAGCCTTGCTTTCTCAAACCACTGCACCATGTGCACACAGACAGACAGATACACAATCCACCACTCAATATAAATATATTTACATAAAGTATAGCTCATACAATAAACATAATCCAGATATAATATGGTTGTAAATGTAGGGTGGACATATACACTCAGTGGCCAGTTTATTAGGTACACACACCTAGTACTGGGTCAGACCCCCCTTTGCCTCCAGAACAGCCTGAATTCTTCGGGGCATGGAAACATTGTTCAATTGGTATCAAGGGACCTAACGTGTGCCAGGAAAACATTCCCCACACCTCTACACCACCGCCACTAGCCTGTACCGTTGACACCAGGCAGGATGGTGCCATGGACTCATGCAATTTACGCCAGATCCTGACTCTGCCATCGGCATGACGCAACAGGAACCGGGATTACCAGACTATGTTTTTCCACTCCTCAATTGTCCAGTGTTGGTGATCGCGTGCCCACTGGAGCCGCCTCTTCTTGTTTTTAGCTGATAGGAGATGAACCCCACTCCCGATGTGGTTGTCTGCTGCAATAGCCCATCTGTGACAAGGACTGACAAGTTGTGCGTTCTGAGATGCCGTTCTCCACACCACTGTTGTACTGCGCCGTTATTTGCCTGTTTGTGGCCCGCCGGTTAGCTTGCACGATTCTTGCCATTCTCCTTCAACCTCTAATCAACAAGCTGTTTTTCACCCACAGGACTGCCGCTGACTGGATGTTTTTTGTTTGTCGCACCATTCTCGGTAAACCCTGGACACTGTTGTGCGTCAAAAGCCCAGGAGGCCGGCTGTTTCTGAGATACTGGAACCGGCAAGCCTGGCACCGACGATCATACCACGCTCAAAGTCGCTTAGGTCACTCGTTTAGCCCATTCGAACATTCAATCTAACAGTAACTGAATGCCTCGATGCCAGTCTGCCTGCTTTATATAGCAAGCCACGGCCACGTGACTCACTGTCTGTAGGAGCAAACTGTTTTCGTGAACGGGTCACTGGCCACTGGGTGTATAATAGGGTTGAAATACTTATCTTTTTGACAAGACCTTGGAGTACCATCCAAGATAAGCCTTGGCCTCCAGGTAAAGCCAGATTTTTCCCAAATTTGTGCAGGATGGCAAGTCCCAAACAAGCATGCTTGACATTTCTGTGATCTAATTCCTAAACAAGGTAAGAAAACATGTATCCACATAAAATACTAAACCAAAACAGGGAGGAATGTGAATAGACTGTCCTTAGCTAGCTACTTGCAAATAAAGTGCATTTACTCACAAATGGGATTACTCCTGGGCAACAGCATCCAAAGACACATATAATTTAGCTAGTGAGTTGAGCGGAAGAATGTAACGTTACAGTCCATCCTTACCCTACTAACAAGTTTGTCCAATTTGGCGAGGAATTGTTTGGAACATTTCAAAGTTGTCCCCTCGACATCATCTTGCAAGAAGTCATCCAATGGCTGAAAATTGCTGTTCTTCAGCACCTCATCAACCAGCTTCTCCAACTGCAAGAACAGGGTTAGCAGATACTTGTCATAGCTAGCTACAAAGTAGATACCAAGTTTAAGTTAATATAACTAAAATGTTCACATACTAGACATACTTTCAACAGTTTTTTTTTTTTACCTGTGGGTCCTGACGTGGTGCCATCATACATTCACACACTGTGAAAGATCATTAAATTAAAGTGGATCTTCTTTAGATACGTGTAATCCTTAGCTAAAGCTAGCTAGCTTATAATAAGTGGCATACTGTGTTGTCACCATAGATTTAAAAAGCAGGTTGTCACTCAGAGATAAGATCGCTAACCTTAGCTAGCAACGTTAGCCACCTAACGTTAATAGTTAACGTTAGCTAGCTAACGATTCCGGTACATTGAACATAACAACATTACACTCTTAATTTGGTAAATACACAATGGTGATCGTAATGAGTGCGACTGAATACATTCAGTTTTTGCCTAAATATATGTTATTCTAGCTTGCAAATTATCAACATAGCTAGCTACCTGTCAGTTTTCCTCAGTGAAGTTGTGAGTAGAGATGGAGGCTGGAGCGCGCGAAAATAATGGTAAACCAGCATGCGCGCCGTGTGTCTGGTGCGCAGATAATGCACACAAAGTGCGTCTCCTTTTTCCAGAAGTGTACACTCGTTCACTACTTCCCACAAATCTAAAAGCACTGGATTAATGGAGGCATTGGCTAGCTAGACGGAGTTTCCAACATTCCTATACCAGCTAGATCAGTTAAGGGAAGGGTACTAGTGCACACTTTCGGAGGAAGGAGAGATAATTGGGATGTGACCAGAGATGAGAATGGCCAAATACTGAGTCAGACTGATCAATGATTAGCAACTGATTAGTCATTACGGTTACATGCATACAATAATGCGTTTATTGTGGATAGTCAGATTAATATAATAGTTCGATAAAAAAAAGTTTACATGCTTTGCAAGAACAACGATTCCCCTAATAATCCTGTTTACATGGACACATCTGAAAATCAGTCTACCTGATGGCACCCTGATAAATGCAGAAAATCGCCAATCAAAATAAACGTTCTACCACAGCGACCATGTTATTTTTGGGAAGCATATTTCATTCTGAATTCCGACATATAAAGTTTGTATGTGGAAAACTACTTATAAGATGCAAAGTTACACTCCATGGCCAAAAGGATGTGGACACCCCTTAAAATTAGTGGATTCGGCTATTTCAGCCACACACGCTGTTGCTGACAGGTGTATAAAATCGAGCACACAGCCATGCAATCTCCACAGACAAACATTGGCAGTAGATATATGTAAACATGATTAAAGTGACTAGTGTTCAATTTCTTAAAGTGGCCAGTGATTTCAATAGGCAGCAGCAGCCTCTTGTGGCTGAATGGAAGCAAGTCCCTGCAACAATGTTCCAACATCTAGTGGAAAGCCTTCCAGAAGAGTGGAGGCTGTTATAAATTAGAAGCAAAGGGGGGACCAACTCCATATTAATGCCCATGATTTTGGAATGAGATGTTCAACGAGCAGGTGTCCACATACTTTTGGTCATGTAGTGTATGTTTGTAAGCAGGTTGACTGATCTGACTTTTCTCTTACTGCAAGCTATTATATGAACTGTTTGACCTACTATGACACACACATTTTCATCCCAATATAGAGACATATAGGCTACCAACCGGCTACTTGATGTAGTCAGACTTATTTAAAATATTTCCACCTTTTATTCTGTATGCAAGACCTAAAATAAGATTAATCCATTGATTATGTAATTTATAAAGACGGTTCGGTTGTTTAGCCACCCAAACTGACGTGTGCTCAACTATGGGGCTAACAACTATGGGGCTAACATGTAATCTATACTTCGTCTCCAAGGTTCATTGAAAACACAAATACATTTTCACAACAAGCACTTAACCACAGTTTAACCATATCATTGACATGAAATCAGTCAAAACACCTCAAAACAAGACATGGTATCAAGAACAAGATGAAACGAGTCACTTATGATTCCCCACATGGCAGTTTGTCATTGTTGGTAGCTATTTGGACATCCAGAATCACAACAACTCAAAGACTTCTGCCACATTGAAGCATGTGCATCATTTTCGTGACGCTGTCAGCTAACTCATGTAGTCAACCACATAACAACTGCTAGTCCATTAAAATGTTCACATCATACATTTAGGTTTTGTTTTCAGATTTTGTCACCAATTAAAATAAATATTTGAAAAAGAAAAAATGGTTTAAGCACAACTATGACAAAAGCTTAATAGCTGAATATTATATAAACACCAAATATGACAATAATCTTTTTCAGTAAATAGATTAGATGACAGCTTAGGCCTACAAGTAATGACCTGATTCTTTACTGTTACAAAATGGAAATTCCCTTTCACTCACACCCAATCTCCAGTTGACCAGGACTAGCACCTACATATTTTGACATACACACACACCTGATTCTCTGCCTGTGCATAACATTTATTCATACATAATATCTTTGTTTATGCATACTTACAAGCAGAATGCATTATCTTACAGTTCACATCTACAGAGACATTTCCATTCCATCCAGACCTGTAAGTAGAAGTATTTTTTGAACTCTTTCATCGCAAAACTTTGTAAAAGCCAGTGGTGACATAACATTATACCTACACTGAATGTACAAAAGATTAGGAACACCTTCCTAATATTGAGTTGCACCCCCACTTTTCCCCTCAGAACAGCCTCAATTCATCAGGGCATGGACTCTAAATGGTGTCGAAAGCGTTCCACAGGGATGCTGGCCCATGTTGACACCAATGCTTCCCACAGTTGTGTCAAGTTCGCCGGATGTCCTTTGGGTGGTGGACCATTCTTGATACACACGGGAAACTGTTGAGCGTGAAAAACCCAGCAGCGTTGCAGTTCTTGACACACTCAAACCGGTGCGCCTGGCACCTGCTACCATACCCCTTTCAAAGGCACTTAAATATTTTGTTTTGCCCATTCACCCTCAATGGCACACATACACAATCCATGTCTCAATTGTCAGAAGGCTTAAAAATCCTTCTTTAATCTGTCTCCTCCCCTTCATCTACACTGATTGAAGTGGGTTTAACAAGTGACATCAATAAGGGATCATAGCTTTCACCTGGTCAGTGTATGTCATGGACAGAGCAGGTGTTCCTAAGGTTTTCTACACTCAGTGTATGCTCTCCATACCTGTGCATCCCACTTCCTGGTCACCTGTGTGTCTAACTGTAAGTCGCTCTGGATAAGAGCATCTGCTAAATGACTCAAATGTAAATGTATATACTCTATACAGTAAACTGTATGTGACCAGTGAACCATGACCCAACATTTATTGCCCTCTAGTGTACAAATTCAGTGGAATGTGCAAAGACAGACAAACTAGACAACACAACACAACAACCACCTAAATTGGCCAAAATGGCTCCTACAGTTATCATTACAATAATACATTGTGCAATTAAGTATGAAAAATGTATGCACTCACTAACTGTAAGTCGCTCTGGATAAGAGCGTCTGCTAAATGACTAAAATGTAAATGTAAAATTAAACAAAACGGTTCATTCCTGATTAGTATGATAGCATAAAATCTAATACACAGTCTACCAAATACATATTCAGAAAATAATCATCTGAAATTCAATACTTAAGGATAGTAACAATGATTCCTTGTACAATTAGCAAATGTCAAAAGTACAACTCCATATAGTTGGACACAAAAAAATATAATTCTCTCTTTGTCATAATGGGCACGTGAAAATTATAATTCCATAATAGTTGAACACACACACAAAATAATATAATATGTTATAATATAATAATGTAATATAATAGAATGCTCCAACAGAGGTGTCATGCCCATAGGGGTTACAGGGGCCCCCTCAAATTGTTTTGTTGTTGTTGTTTCTCTGTAATACTACTAGCCACCTAGCAATTTTATGAAGTTGGCTTTAGCTAGCCCAGATTGGTACTTGTGCTATGTCATGACTTACCTGGAAATCAGGTAAATCAGGTGAGCAGCAGTGGTGGAAAAAGTACCAAAATATCATACTTGAGTAAAATAAAATATACCTTAATAGAAAATGACTCAAGGAAAAGTGAAAGTAACACAGTAAAAGTCTAAAAGTATTTGGTTTTAAATATACTTAAGTATCAAAAGTAAATGTAATTGCAAAAATATACTTAAGTATCAACAGTAAAGTGTAATTCATTTCAAATGGATTATATTAAGCAAACCAGACAGCACAATTTTCTTGTCTTTACTTTATTTACGGATAGCCAGGGGCACACTCCAACAGTCAGACATAACAACCAGGGATGTTCTCAATTTTCCTGTCCTGCTAAGCATTCAAAATGTAATGAGTACTTTTGGGTGTCAGGGAAAATGTATGGAGTAAAAAGTACATTATTTTCTTTAGGAATGTACTGAAGTAAAAGTAAAAGTTGTCAAAAATATAAATAGTAAAGTAAAGTACAGATACCCCCAAAAAACACTTAAGCAGTACTTTACACCACTGGCGAGTAGCTTGTCCTGACCAGTGGCAGTCTGGATGTTTTAAAGTTGTTTTTGGTGTTGGTAGCATTGACAGTTTTGGCGCTACAGCGGGCAGTGCAGCAAAATAATAATACGTGTGAACAGTTTCTAAAGTTGTGCTTTGCTTTCAGCTAGATCACCTAAATATTGTATGCTGATGACTCCAGGTGAGCAATCACAGCTTTTGAGTATAGACTGGGTGAGAGATAGTTATATGGGTAGTTGGGTGAGAGGGGTCATTCCACCATTTCGGTGCATTTTGAGAAGTGTAATTTGGTCAAAGAATACTTTTTATTTCACCTAATTGTAACATTCTGTCATAAAGAGCACATGTTCAACTTGATAAAAAACAGTTTTTTCCATATCAAGAGGTTAAATGCAAAAATGAGGAGAGTAAGTGCCAAAATAAAGTAACAGGGTTGACCGTAACAGGGTTGACGATTTCATCTTAAATCAGCCATAAATCCCCTTGTGACAGGGGGGATGGAAGCTTGTTGTGTGCAACAGGAAGTGGCAATTGAATGCAAGCTTCACCCAAAAAAATACATTGTTAAAACATTTGTAGCCTGTCTATCTATGGGTAACAGGGTTGACACGTTATGCTCGACCCGCTCAGTTTTCCACCACAAAAGACCAGAAAATGGCCAAAAATAGTATAACCAGCTCACCTCCCAGCTAGCAAATTTTGTTCATTGGAAGTTGTGGGAATGTACGTTTTTGGTTTCCTATTGGTTCTGGGAATGAAGCCATAAGTTTCCTGAGCAGTAAAATGTAATGTCTTTTAAATGTTCTGAGAACAGAAGTGAAAATTTCACCTATTCTAAGAACATTCCTTTTTAGGTTGCAGGGAGGTTCTGAGAACATTTTCCTATGGTTCCCTGAAAGGTTTTATTAATGTTCCAAGAATGGAAATTACAGGTTATTTGAAGGTAATTCAATAATGTTCTGAGAACTTTTAATAACACTGCTAGCTTAGTTTAACTGTTTTGAACTCCAAGCACAGATATAATTTAATTAGGTATTAATTATGCAGATACATTTCATTTTTATCATGGCACAACATCAGTGAGATTTGAACCCATGATCTTCTGTTCTCTATCCATGGAATTAGTCCTCTGTGCCACCAGGATGGAGCTAGCAGACCATGTTTTTTAATTTATACAAAGCTGTTGATTTTAGTCTATTCAAACAGACCACATTTCAAAGGAAAAAAGCACTCATTAAGATCAGGTGGGTGAAATTAGTGTTCGCAGCCAACACACCTGAACACACATAACAAGATAGAGGATAGAGAGTTTTGTTGATGCTGAGAACGGAATGTATGTTTTAAAATAACATTCTTAGAACGTTCTCTGAATGTTACTAAAGTTTTCTAATGTTCTCTGAACAATTTGAGAACATGGCTTTAAATAGAACCATGAGGAAACCTCTAGGAAATGTTATGCTGAAGTACTGAAATTCCCACAGAAAATCTTTGTTTCTTGACGTTCTCTGAACTATTTGAGAACATTCCCAATGTCAAACCAGTTGGAGAACGTTCCTAGAACATTACCAAAATTTAAATGAAATGTAACCATGTTTGAAATTTTAGGAAACATTCTGTTAAAGTAATGAAATACCAAGAAAATAACTTTAGCAAGTCTTTATTTTCAGATTCATTGAATTTTCCACATGGTCTTTATTAAAGGGCACTTCATTTAATATAACAGGCTTTTAAAATTCAGTATTGGTACACAATTTCTACTTAAAATATCAAAGGGACGCTAAAGGCACTCTTTTCATGGAACGACCTAGAGATAGCTCTCTGGATAGTTGGAGAATGCCTAATCTACAAGTATAAGTGGTCCTTTCCATCATATAATGAATAATATCAGACAGTTCCCATTCCCAAGCTCTCGTGGGTAGCTCTGCATTCACCAAACATAATAAGAACCAAACCTCTATTTTCACAAAAAAAAATTGATTAGTAGGCCTACACCTCATTCAGTTAATTTCATAATTACAGGAACATTTCATTCAGTGTAATTTAGCTCATAGATAAAAAGATTTGTTGTCACTACAATTTGACAGAGAGATGTGTGACCTAGGTTACTGTTGTGAACAATGTCCACAACACTGTGTAATAAAACATACACAAAGATCACAAACATCTAAGTCTAGGGAAATAATGCACCTTAACAAAAGCTCCATTAACAGATAACAGTTCTTCTTCCACTTTGATTGAAAACACAATAAAGGTTAAAGCACAAATTAAAGCTGAACACATACAAAAATGTTAATGTATTTAAAGAGAGGACATTTGGCTAGAACCATAAAGATTTTTTTTTAAAGATTTCTGATTTTGAAATGAATGTTTGTTCGCAATCAGTGTGTGATGATTCACACTTCATTGATTAAGTCTAGTTTAAAATGTGTGTGAACCAGTTCAGGAATATACCATGTATATTTACATAATCATGTACATAACTAGAGTGTATCAATGTGACAGTGTTCATTGGGTCACACACCCCATAAGCTCTACAGGACAAGCCACCCTCACAGCAGCTGTGAAAACATACAGCAGAATGAGGGCCTGTCTGTTAACATCCCAAAAACAGAGGTCCTATGTCAGTGGTCATCTGATCCTCCACCTGAACCATCCGCTTTCTCCATTGCAGGCTCCTCACTCGCCATTGCACCTTCAAATACCTTGGAAGCATCCTCTCGGAAGAATGCAACATCAACCAGAATATCCAAGAACCGGATCAAACATTTCTCATCCAGAGAGTTTTCAACAACAGCAACCTGCACCTGTCCACCAAAGTCTCAGTCTACACTCCACACTCCTCTATGGATGTGAAACATGGACAGTCTACAGCCACCACTTAAAACAACTGGAGTCCTTTCAATGCCTCCAACGCATTTTCAAAGTGACCTGGCAGAACCGTGTACCACACTCAAAGATCCTGAAGAGATCCAACTGCAGGAGCATTGAGGCGACCATCCCTCACCACCAACTCAGATGGCTCGGCCATGCCGTCCGGATCGATGCCAGAGGACCGCCTGCTGCGAAATATCTTGTACGGACAGCTACAACTGGGCCGTCATTCGGCAGGTGGACAGAAGAAGTGTGTAAAAGACCACTTGAAGATGTCACTAAGGAAGTGTGGGATAAACCCTGCCTCCCTTGAGACTTGCTGTGGACTGTTCCACCTGGCGCGGGCTCTGCCACCAAGGAGTACAGTTGGCTGAGGAGAAAAGGACTGAACGTTGCCTGGCGAAAAGACAAAGACGACGGGACAGGCTTTTGTGTGCTCTGTCTGTGGCAGACAGTGCGCATCCCGCATCGAATTATACAGTCATCAGCGAACCCACAAGCAGTAGTGGAAGTCATCATCATAGTTTAAAACATCCAATCATGTCACACAGTTGTCTTCATAGGAGAGTGAAGCTTCAGGTGTTCCTCTAGGACAGTAGGAGGGTACCTGTTACAGGGACACTGAGGTGAGATCATTAATATTTAGTTTCAACGTTTAACCCGGCATAAAGATACACAGGAGCCATAATCCGAAACCCCAAACCCTGGGTACAGAGGCTCAGTGAATGTGCTGTTGAATGTGTGCAGTTGGGTCAGACTGCCAGAGGAGAAGGTGTAGAAGGATAGATGGCCGTGCAAACAGTCCAGATACACTCTTACTCTGTTGGAGCGGGAGGAGCAGACAGGTACCACAGAGCTCTTATTGTTGTGCCAGGCAGTGTAATTGTCATTGGAGCACTCCAGACTCCATGACTTGTCATTGAATCCCATTACACAGGAATTAACCGCTCCATGTTTGTTTATTCCTCTATATGCCACTCCTATATAAGCCTTTCCAGTCCACTCTGTCTCCCAGTAACATTGCCCAGTCAGACCCTCTCTACATAGCACCTGGGGGCAGTCCCTGAATCTCTCTGGGTGATCAGGACACAGCTGCTTCAACCACACCCGTGTCACCCTTCTGTTCCCCTCAGACAGAGAGAGCTCTCTGTGTGCTGTGTTTGGGTTCAGTGTGAGCTCACGGGCATCTGTTGGAGGAAAACACAATACAATATATTACAAATCAATCATCATCCTGTAATGTATAACTTTTCACCTTAGCAAGTTTGGGTGTTTAGATTGAATGCTCCTTACCATCTATTAAGGAAAACAATATTTTTTGACAAAATTGATGAAAGGCAGTAATCGAAGAGCTCATATTATGTTGTTTTAGCAATAAATAACATGCATAAACCTGAATAAATATATATTGGTCCTATGTTTCATGAGCTGAAATGAAATATCCCAGAAATGTTCCATAAGCACAAAAAGCTTATTTCTCTCAAATGTTGTGAACACATTTGTTTACATCCCTGTTAGTGAGCATTTCTCCTTTGCCAAGATAATCCATCCACCTGACAGGTGTGGCATATCAAGAAGATGATTAAACAGCATGATCATTACACAGGTACACCTTGTGCTGGGAACAATAAAAGGGCACTCTAAAATGTGCAATTTTGTCACACAACACTGTGTTTTATAAATATTATATGACAATGTTTATTTATTGTTAATAATTAAAGGTCTACAGGTTTACAGCCTTTAAAACATAATGTAGATCTGATTAAGAACTTATTCAACAATTATAAGAATACTGACCTCAGTCTCTCCAATTTACAGTGTGGACTCCCCAATCCATCAGAGAGCAACTTCAGTCCTGAGTCTTCTAGGGGGTTGTTACTCAGGTCCAGCTCTCTCAGATGTGAGGGCTTTAACATCAGAGCAGAGGCCAGAGAAGCACAGCCTTCGTCTCTGACTCCACACCATCGCAGCCTGCACAGAATTGAATATGATTTTGGTAAAAACACCACTACCCTCCGGTTGTGAAACAGTTCTCCACTTGTCAGACATTATGGGATGTACTCAGTGCTTGACTTGAGCAGGAGCTCACCGGAACTGAGTACCGGTACCTCAAATGTTTTACTGCTTGAGTTTCTGCACCTCTTATAGAATATTAGATCAAAAGTATTGCGGAGTTCCAAATAAATAGTACCGCCACCTATTTCTGACCAAGTCCTGCACTGGATTTACTACACTGTACCAATTATATTAATTTATACCAGTAACATTTGTATTTGTATTTATTAAGGATCCCCATTACCTGTTGCCAAGGCTGGTTTGAAGAAATCAACTGTGGGAGCAATTATTAGGAAATGGAAGACATACAAGACCACTGATAATCTCCCTCGATCTGGGGCTCCACGCAAGATCTCACCCCGTGGGGTCAAAATGATCAAAAGAACGGTGAGCAAAAATCCCAGAACCACACGGGGGGACCTAGTGAATGACCTGCAGAGAGCTGGGACCAAAGTAACAAAGCCTACCATCAGTAACACACTACGCCGCCAGGGACTCAAATCCTGCAGTGCCAGATGTGTCCCCCTGCTTAAGCCAGTACATGTCCAGGCCCGTCTGAAGTTTGCTAGAGTGCATTTGGATGATCCAGAAGAGGATTGGGAGAATGTCATATGGTCAGATGAAACCAAAATAGAACTTTTTTGGTAAAAACTCAACTCGTCGTGTTTGGAGGACAAAGAATGCTGAGTTGCATCCAAAAAAACACCATACCTACTGTGAAGCATGGGGGTGGATACATCATGCTTTGGGGCTGTTTTTCTGCAAAGGGACCAGGACGACTGATCCGTGTAAAGGAAAGAATGAATGGGGCCATGTATCGTGAGATTTTGAGTGAAAACCTCCTTCCATCAGCAAGGGCATTGAAGATGAAACGTGGCTGGGTCTTTCAGCATGACAATGATCCCAAACACACCGCCCGGGCAACGAAGGAGTGGCTTCGTAAGAAGCATTTCAAGGTCCTGGAGTGGCCTAGCCAGTCTCCAGATCTCAACCCCATAGAAAATCTTTGGAGGGAGTTGAAAGTCCGTGTTGCCCAGCGACAGCCCCAAAACATCACTGCTCTAGAGGAGATCTGCATGGAGGAATGGGCCAAAATACCAGCAACAGTGTGTGAAAACCTTGTGAAGACTTACAGAAAACGTTTGACCTGTGTCATTGCCAACAAAGGGTATATAAAAAAAGTATTGAGAAACATATATATTTTTTTATACTGGCCCCCCGTGGGAATCGAACCCACAACCCTAGCGTTGCAAACGCCATGCTCTATCAACTGAGCTACATCCCTGCCGGCCATTCCCTCCCCTACCGTGAACGACACTGGGCCAATTGTGCGCCGCCCATGAGTCTCCCGGTCGCGGCCGGCTGCGACAGAGCCTGGATTCGAACCAGGATCTCTAGTGGCACAGTTAGCACTGCGATGCAGTGTCATCTGTTACTAGCAAATTATTTATTTAATGAACCTTGTTTCTTAAGATACATATGTTAACGTGGGCTATTTTTAACACTTTTCCGGGATGCTTGATTGTTTTCATTGCTTTACTGGGAAGCTTAGCAGAAGTAGACATGCTCATGTTATTTATGTTAGTGCAGGGTGAGCTGCACACAGTGGACTTCCTACTAGGGCACACCGCAGCCTTATAACCCTGTGAAAGGATCCAGGAACCCAAACGATTTGGGTGGATCCCATCCTCCTTATAAAGCAAGCTTTGTTTCCAGAAGTTATCAAAATTGTCAATAAATATTATACCCACAGAGCTGCAATAGTCTCATAGCCAGTTATGGAGGGCTAAAAGTCTGCTGAAACTTTCAATGCTACGATTTAGGGATGGCACAGGGCCAGATATTATGGGGTGTTTCTTGGTGTCAAGCAGAGACCCAATCAGTTCTTTAAAATCCATCTTCAGCTGTTCTGAGCTGCCCTTCATAATGTAATTGAATCCCACATGATCCTGATGCAGGTTTAAAATGTTTGGGAGCAGCTTATTGATGTCCTGTACTCGTGCTCCTGGATAGCACAAAGATTTTGCCCCAGGGACTGAGACATTTCTCACCATTAAACTGGCCAATACAATGGCCGGAGAAAGGGATGGAGAAATCCGCCCATTCCTTATATGGATAGTGTTTATTTAATCTAGATCTGATGAATGTTTACCCCTTATTCAACAACTACAGGAATACTGACCTAAGTGTCTCCAGTTTACAGTGTGGACTCCCTAGTGCATCAGAGAGCAGCTTCACTCCTGAGCCTTCTAGGTTATTGCCACTCAGGTCCAGCTTTCTCAGATGTGAGGGGTTTAACATCATAGCAGAGACCAGAGAAGAACAGCCTTCCTCTCTGACCTTAGAGTGTGACAGCCTGCAGTTTATCAAAACTTTAGTGAACACACTACTACCCTCTGGTGGTGCAAGGGAGAATGCTAGCTATGTTCTCCCCATCATTATGAGCTCATAACAGTACCATATGCACACCACCTCTGTGATCTTAACTGTTAAAATGATATGAATGTCATCACGTTTAGAAAATGTTGATGTCATAAATGATTTTGTATTATATGGAAAATTAACAGACATCCCAGATTTTGGGTGATAATAGTCCCTGTTTATACTCTGTCCCCAGCAAAAGCCCATGTTACACAGACCTGGTTACAGTAAATATTTTTGCTCTTCAATATGCAGACAACTGATGCATAAAATACTGATATTGGCCTCTATAAACACAGGGACAATTATTACTTGTTGAACAATTACAGGAATACTGACCTCAGTGTATCCAGTTTACTGTGTGGACTCCCCAGTCCATCAGAGAGCAGCTTCACTCCTGAGTCTTCTAGGTCATTGTGGCTCAGGTCCAGCTCTCTCAGGGCTGAGGGGTTTAACATCAAAGCAGAGGCCAGAGAAGCACAGCCTTCCTCTCAGACTCCACAGCATGACAGCCTGAAGAGTTTATCGTGATTTCAGTTAACACACTTCTACCCTCTGGTGGTGAAAATGGAGAATGCCAGCTGTATAATTCTCCCTTTCATCGACATGATGGGGTGTAATGTATGTGCATTCACATCACCCCAATGTTTTCTTAAGAACATGCACTATAACCATCCGCAGTACATTTCCATCAACTAAACATACATTTACATGAATTCTATTCTGTCTATAGACAGCTAAAGGTTTACAGATTCCAGCTGACCTAGACTGATTTTGGGTGATAGTCCCTAATATTTAGCTTTTAGTTTGAGAGGCCTCACTTCCAAGCATTGAATATTGAAGTCAGAACCTCAAATCATACAGGCCTATGTTATCTGTAGTCCATATAGTCACATCTCTGGCTCCATATGCACCAGGGCTGGAGGCAGAACGAATCAGTTGGACAGGCATTTGATTTCCATAGGCGGGCACGTTTTTTTCACGGGACTATGTGTGCACACAAAAATGTAATAGGTGTTACAGTAAAGACGATAGGCGGGGCATGATTTTCACGTTTTAGGAAGCTTACAATTTATCCTACCGATCTGCGTGCCATTTATGATTTTCATATGCGCATTTTCGTGAACAGTTTAATTTCAATAATAACGTTTTTGTTTCTCAACATCATTGCCACGTGGTTAATCATAAAAAATCTGAATTAACATGATACAAATGTAAAAGTTAAAAAAGAGCACCAGCCTCTGCCATATTGATACACCGTGATCCATTGCCAGCTAAAGAAATGAGCGCATTGAACTCAGAGATAGCTTATAGGCCAAGGCAGCAGAAGGCTTGTAACTTAGTCAACTAAGTAAAATATATAGGCCAAAAGCAAACAAATAAAAACAGTAGAAAATATCCAGATGAAAATTCAGGTTCTTTCAATCACATTCATCTCTCTACTCTGCCTCACTTTCTATCTGTCTTGACTTGAGCTATCACTAGTGAAGTGCAACACTGTATCAAATCAGTCAACTGGGTCTGGCCCGAAGTTGTTACTAGCGAACTTGTAACATTGTATCAACTAGCCTATTCCGGGCCCTCAGTTTCCTGCGCCAGTGAGCTTGGGACAGACATCTGTTTTTGCGCAAGGGAAAATGTTCAGTTATTTTATGACGTTTCCACTGGATATATGGGATCATCATGAAATGTTGCTCTTTCACACCAAGGCCTGGTGATTATCGAGGGGGCGAGTGTTGGAAAGATTTTTCAAATAGCCTACTGTGAGGAATATTATATAATTCGCAATGGACGTTAAAAACCAGACTTCGTTGACTTAGGCTACTGTGTGAGGTGAAGAAAAAAATGACTGAGAAACGAATCTTATTGGTGGTGGACGTGGTGAGTTAAGACAATGAGAAATCAAACATCCCCAAATTAGCATTTTCCTACATTTGCATGCAGCAGGCAAGGTACTTATATGCGTGCTCAGCTGACTGGTCTCATAGACTAGACATAACATAGTAAATGTAAATCCGGGAAGCTCAAATTAGTATGCTATGTTATGTTTGGTATGATTACATTAGACAGAAGGTTACTGAAAGCAAAAACTAATTGACGGTGGTTGGTAGGGATGGATAGGTGGGCTTATAACTCGAACGTGTTATAATCACGGACAACTTTAGCATTTTAGCTAATTAGCAACTTTTCAACCCATCTCCAAACCTTAACCCTAACCTTAAACCCTAGTCTAGATAACTTTAGCCAGGTAGCTAACGTTACCGTTAGCCACCTAACTAACGTTAGCCACAGCAAATTGGAATTCGTAACATATTACATTTACATCATTTAGCAGACGCTCTTATCCAGAGCGACTTACAAATTGGTGCATTCAACTTATGATAGCCAGTGGGACAACCACTTTTTTTTTTTATGGGGGGGGGTTAGAAGGATTACTTTATACTATTCCAGGTATTCCTTAAAGAGGTAGGGTTTCAAGTGTCTCCGGAAGGTGGTCAGTGACTCCGCTGTCCTGGCGTCGTGGGGGAGCTTGTTCCACCATTGGGGTGCAGTAGGCAGTAGGCAGAGATGGTGAAACAAGGATCTTTACTGGTGGTCCTGAAGCCAGGATACAAAACAACAGATTTAACACGATAAAAGAAAGGTGGAACAAATAAGTCTCCAAAAACAGGCTGACAGCCAAAATACAAAATAGTAACTATGACTGAAATAATAAAGAAACAGGGAGAACACTTCTCGAGTACCTGTACATACTTCTCTGATCAGACAATGTTTGGTACTGCTGAGCATAGAGAAACTAGCAGAGAAAACTGAGCAAGGGAACACAGGGAAGTGAGGGCATAAATACACAGGTGAACAGGTAGACACAGGTGACACCAATAGGATAATGATTAGTCCAGACTGTGAGTAAGGAGGTGCCTAAGGTTGTCGGAGGATGACACCTAGTGGGTCGCTCCGGAACTGCGACCCCCTCCTGTAACAGTGACGCTTGACAATCAGAGAGTTCAATCTTGGTTTCATCAGACCAGAGAATCTTGTTTCTCATGGTTTGAGAGTCCTTTAGGTGCCTTTTGGCAAAGTCCAAGCGAGACATTAAAAACTGTAATATCTTATGTTTCCCCGAGTCGTGCCTGAATGACGACATGGATAACATACAGCTGGCTGGGTTTTCCGTGCATCGGCAAGATAGAACAGCTGCCTCCGGTAAGACAAGGGGTAGCGGTCTGTGTCTATTTGTCAATAACAGATGGTGCACGAAATCTAATATTAATGAAGTCTCAAGGTTTTGCTCGCCTGAGGTAGAGTATCTCATGATAAGTTGTAGACCACACTATTTACCAAGAGAGATTTCATCTATATTTTTACCACCACAAACCGATGCTGGCACTAAGACCGCACTCAACGAGCTGTATAAGGCCATAAGCAAACAAGAAAATGCTCAACGAGAAGCGGCGCTCCTAGTGGCCAGGGACTTTAATGCAGGGAAATTTAAATCAGTTTGACCTAATTTCTACCAGCATGTTATATATGCAACCAGAAGAAAAAAAAACTCTGGACCACCTTTACTCCACACACAGAGACGCGTACAAAGCTCTCCCTCGCCCTCCATCTGACCATAACTCTATCCTCCTGATTCCTGCTTACAAGCAAAAACTAAAGCAGGTAGAACGGCCTCTTTCAAGGAGCGGGACTCCAACCCGGACGCTTATAAGAAATCCCACTATGCCCTCCGACGAACCATCAAAGAGGCAAAGCGTCAATACAGGACTAAGATTGAATCCTACTACACCGGATCCGACGCTCGTTGCAAACTATTACAGACTACAAAGGGAAGCACAGCCGCGAGCTGCCCAGTGACACGAGTCTACCAGACAAGCTAAATGACTTATGCGCTTCGAGGCAAGCAACACTGAAGCATGCATGAGAGCACTAGCTGGTGCTACTCTCTGTTTATTATCTATGCATAGTCACTTTACCTCTACCTACATGTACATATTTACATTTACATCATTTAGCAGACACTCTTATCCAGAGCGACTTACAGTTAGTGAGTGCATGCATTATATATATATATATATATATATATATATATATATATATATATATATATATATATTTTTTTTCATACTGGCCCCCCATGGGAATCGAACCCACAACCCTGGCGTTGCAAACGCCATGCTCTACCAACTGAGCTACATCCCTGCTGGCCATTCCCTCCCCTACCCTGGACGACGCTGGGCCAATTGTGCGCCGTGGGTCTCCCAGTCGCGGCCGGCTACGACAGAGCCTGGATTCGAACCAGGATCTCTAGTGGCACAGCTAGCACTGCGATTCAGTGCCTTAGACCACTGCGCCACTCGGGAGACTTACCTCAATTACCTCGACTAACCTGTACCCCCGTACATTGACTCTGTACCGGTACCCCCTGTATATAGCCTTGTTACTGTTATTTTATTGTTGCTCTTTAATTATTTGTTATTTTTCTATTTTCTTCCTTTTTTCCTTTTCCTTTTTTATTTATTTATTGTTTACTTCAGTTTATTTAGTAAATACTTTCTTAACACTTATTTTTTCTTAAAACTGCATTGTTGGTTAGGGACTTGTAAGTAAGCATTTCACTGTAAGGTCTACACCTGTTGTATTCGGCGCATGTGACAAATAACATTTGATTTGAAAAGAAAAGAAAAGAAAAGAAAGATTCAGAACCTTTGTGAAACATCACAGTTGAAAAATATATGGCAAATAGACATGAAAACTGGATGGGGTTCAGAGATACAGTGGGGAAAAAAAGTATTTAGTCAGCCACCAATTGTGCAAGTTCTCCCACTTAAAAAGATGAGAGAGGCCTGTAATTTTCATCATAGGTACACGTCAACTATGACAGACAAATTGAGATTTTTTTCTCTCCAGAAAATCACATTGTAGGATTTTTTATGAATTTATTTGCAGATTATGGTGGAAAATAAGTATTTGGTCACCTACAAACAAGCAAGATTTCTGGCTCTCACAGACCTGTAACTTCTTCTTTAAGAGGCTCCTCTGTCCTTCATCGTTACCTGTATTAATGGCACCTGTTTGAACTTGTTATCAGTATAAAAGACACCTGTCCACAACCTCAAACAGTCACACTCCAAACTCCACTATGGCCAAGACCAAAGAGCTGTCAAAGGACACCAGAAACAAAATTGTAGACCTGCACCAGGCTGGGAAGACTGAATCTGCAATAGGTAAGCAGCTTGGTTTGAAGAAATCAACTGTGGGAGCAATTATTAGGAAATGGAAGACATACAAGACCACTGATAATCTCCCTCGATCTGGGGCTCCACGCAAGATCTCACCCCGTGGGATCAAAATGATCACAAGAACGGTGAGTAAAAATCCCAGAACCACACGGGGGGACCTAGTGAATGACCTGCAGAGAGCTGGGACCAAAGTAACAAAGCCTACCATCAGTAACACACTACGCCGCCAGGGACTCAAATCCTGCAGTGCCAGACGTGTCCCCCTGCTTAAGCCAGTACATGTCCAGGCCCGTCTGAAGTTTGCTAGAGTGCATTTGGAAGATCCTGAAGAGGATTGGGAGAATGTCATATGGTCAGATGAAACCGAAATATAACTTTTTGGTAAAAACTCAACTCGTCGTGTTTGGAGGACAAAGAATGCTGAGTTGCATCCAAAGAACACCATACCTACTGTGAAGCATGGGGGTGGAAACATCATGCTTTGGGGCTGTTTTTCTGCAAAGGGACCAGGACGACTGATCCGTGTAAAGGAAAGAATGAATGGGGCCATGTATCATGAGATTTTGAGTGAAAACCTCCTTCCATCAGCAAGGGCATTGAAGATGAAACGTGGCTGGGTCTTTCAGCATGACAATGATCCCAAACACACCGCCCGGGCAACGAAGGAGTGGCTTCGTAAGAAGCATTTCAAGGTCCTGGAGTGGCCTAGCCAGTCTCCAGATCTCAACCCCATAGAAAATCTTTGGAGGGAGTTGAAAGTCCGTGTTGCCCAGCGACAGCCCCAAAACATCACTGCTCTAGAGGAGATCTGCATGGAGGAATGGGCCAAAATACCAGCAACAGTGTGTGAAAACCTTGTGAAGACTTACAGAAAACGTTTGACCTGTGTCATTGCCAACAAAGGGTATATAAAAAAAGTATTGAGAAACTTTTGTTATTGACCAAATACTTATTTTCCACCATAATTTGCAAATTAATTAATTAAAAATCCTACAATGTGATTTTCTGGAAAAAAAATTCTCATTTTGTCTGTCATAGTTGACGTGTACCTATGATGAAAATTACAGGCCTCTCTTATCTTTTTAAGTGGGAGAACTTGCACAATTGGTGGCTGACTAAATACTTTTTTCCCCCACTGTAGATGAGAGGGGTTGAGGGTAGCTGAAGGATGGGACAAAAAAATCAAATAAAAAAATCAAAGAACACATATACATATAGATAGATAGAGTCTGACACTTTTTGGGGCAAAATGAGAATTGAGGCGATCAGAGCGCACTTGTATCCCAACTGCAACTTGCCAATATTCCAAAACACATTCGCGAGCATCTTGTGTCCGTCCCCCTGTAACTTATTTTGTAACATGATTCCCTATGAAACACTGCCAGACAGGCTACATTCATAATACACAAATGAATATAATTTAATAGTTAGCTCGCATCACAGAGCCAAAAAGTAACACTACATTTAGTATGTAAAGAGAGAGAAAAATGTATTAATGAGCCTCATTGGATGGTTTGGTAGTTGGGTTTCCCAAGGGACTCCATAAACCAGCATAGCTGACCTAAGTTGTAAATATAGAAAAAAGGAGTTGCCTGGTAATGTGTATGTCTTTCAAATCTTGGAAAAGTTCTCAAACCATTATTGTCCATGTCATTGGCAAGGATACAGATTCCACATTTGGACAATTAGGGGAATACAAAAGGCCGCCATCCAGATCGCAAGGCATTATTGTGAAATATTTGAGTATGGGCATGCCATTATGATTCCCAGTTAAAATGTTTTTACATTTTGCGCCAAATAGAGATTGTGTGAGCAATAATGAGACCAAAGCGTAGTTTATATTGTTTAAGGGATATATCAGTGAAGACCACCTCTTCCAGGGCAATAGGTGACACCGGGTTTCTCTCTATACTCAGCCAGGGGGCAGAAGAATCATGTCTAAACCAATTTAGGATGGGACAAAAATGCTAGTGCATGGAAATACAATTTGAAGTTTGGTACGGATAATCCTCCTATGTCTAACCCTTTCGTCAACTTTATATCGGAGTTGTGCCTGATGTTCACGGTTTCCACTATCTTCTACACCCACAAAGTCAGATTCCACAGACACTAAGTCAGATTCCACAGTCTCAAAGTCAAATTGGATACAAAAAAATTGCTTTTTGGTCTTAATATAAAGTTAGGGTTAGGCATAAGGTTAGCAATGTGGTTAGGGTTAGGTTTAAAATCCAATTTTAAGAAGATACGTTTTTGAAATGTGCAAGGTTTATTACTTAACAAAATAATTATTAGGGGTAGATCAGCTTTAATGTTGCAGATAGATTGTGGCTTCCATCAATGTAATTGTCTGCATCATTTCCAATCCCCCATATACAGTGAGGGAAAAAAGTATTTGATCCCCTGCTGATTTTGTACGTTTGCCCACTGACAAAGAAATGATCAGTCTATAATTTCAATGGTAGGTTTATTTGAACAGTGAGAGACAGAACAACAACAATAAAATCCAGAAAAACACATGTCAAAAATGTTATAAATTGATTTGCATTTTAATGAGGGAAATAAGTATTTGACCCTCTCTCATTCAGAAAGATTTCTGGCTCCCAGGTGTCTTTTATACAGGTAACGAGCTGAGATTAGGAGCACACTCTTAAAGGGAGTGCTCCTAATCTCAGCTTGTTACCTGTATAAAAGACACCTGTCCACAGAAGCAATCAATCAATCAGATTCCAAACTCTCCACCATGGCCAAGACCAAAGAGCTATCCAAGGATGTCAGGGACAAGATTGTAGACCTACACAAGGCTGGAATGGGCTACAAGACCATCGCCAAGCAGCTTGGTGAGAAGGTGACAACAGTTGGTGCGATTATTCACAAATGGAAGAAACACAAAAGAACTGTCAATCTCCCTCGGCCTGGGGCTCCATGCAAGATCTCACCTCGTGGAGTTGCAATGATCATGAGAACGGTGAGGAATCAGCCCAGAACTACACGGGATGATCTTGTCAATGATCAAGGCAGCTGGGACCATAGTCACCAAGAAAACAATTGGTAACACACTACGCCGTGAAGGACTGAAGTCCTGCAGCGCCCGCAAGGTCCCCCTGCTCAAGAAAGCACATATACAGGGCCGTCTGAAGTTTGCCAATGAACATCTGAATGATTCAGAGGAGAACTGGGTGAACGTGTTGTGGTCAGATGATACCAAAATCGAGCTCTTTGGTATCAACTCAACTCGCTGTGTTTGGAGGAGGAGGAATGCTGCCTATGACCCCAAGAACACCATCCCCACCGTCAAACATGGAGGTGGAAACATTATGCTTTGGGGGTGTTTTTCTGCTAAGGGGACAGGACAACTTCACCGCATCAAAGGGACGATGGACTGGGCCATGTATCGTCAAATCTTGGGTGAGAACCTCCTTCCCTCAGCCAGGGCATTGAAAATGGGTTGTGGATGGGTATTCCAGCTTGACAATGACCCAAAACACACGGCCAAGGCAACAAAGGAGCGGCTCAAGAAGAAGCACATTAAGGTCCTGGAGTGGCCTATGTCACGTTCGTTTAAGGACGGGTCAGACCAAGGCGCTGCGTGAAATGCGTACATGTTTATTTAAATGATAAACACACAACAAAACAACAAACCAACGAAATGTGAAGTCCTAAGGCTACACACAAAACAAGCCTACTCACGGAACAAGATCCCACAACTAACTAGTGCCAATAGGCTGCCTAAGTATGATCCCCAATCAGAGACAACGAGCGACACCTGTCTCTGATTGGGAATCACACCCGGCCAAACATAGATATACAACACCTAGACTGCAACATAGAAAACACAACATAGAATATTCCCACCCTGACTCAACATATAAGAGTCCCCTGAGTCAGGGCGTGACAGCCTAGCCAGTCTCCAGACCTTAATCTCATAGAAAATCTGTGGAGGGAGCTGAAGATTCGAGTTGCCAAACGTCAGCCTCAAAACCTTAATGACTTGGAGAAGATCTGCAAAGAGGAGTGGAACAAAATCCCTCCTGAGATGTGTGCAAACCTGGTTGCCAACTACAAGAAACGTCTGACCTCTGTGATTGCCAACAAGGGTTTTGCCACCAAGTACTAAGTCATGTTTTGCAGAGGGGTCAAATACTTATTTCCCTCATTAAAATGAAAATCAATTTATAACATTTTTGACATGTGTTTTTCTGGATTTTGTTGTTGTTATTCTGTCTCTCACTGTCCAAATAAACCTACCATTAAAATTATAGACTAATCATGTCTTTGTCAGTGGGCAAACGTACAAAATCAGCAGGGGATCAAATACTTTTTTCCCTCACTGTATAGTGGGGAGAACAAGTATTTGATACACTGCCGATTTTGCAGGTTTTCCTACTTACAAAGCATGTAGAGGTCTGTAATTTTTTATCATAGGTACACTTCAACTGTGGGAGATGGAATCTAAAACAAAAATCCAGAAAATCACATTGTATGATTTTTAAGTAATTAATTTGCATTTTATTGCATGACATAAGTATTTGATCACCTACCAACCAGTAAGAATTCCGGCTCTCACAGACCTGTTAGTTTTTCTTCAAGAAGCCCTCCTGTTCTCCACTCATTACCTGTATTAACTGCACCTGTTTGAACTCGTTACCTGTATAAAAGACACCTGTCCACACACTCAATCAAACAGACTCCAACCTCTCCACAATGGCCAAGACCAGAGAGCTGTGTAAGGACATCAGGGATAAAATTGTAGACCTGCACAAGGCTGGGATGGGCTACAGGACAATAGGCAAGCAGCTTGGTGAGAAGGCAACAACTGTTGGCGCAATTATTAGAAAATGGAAGAAGTTCAAGATGACGGTCAATCACCCTCGGTCTGGGACTCCATGCAAGATCTCACCTCGTGGGGCATCAATGATCATGAGGAAGGTGAGGGATCAGCCCAGAACTACACAGCAGGACCTGGTCAATGACCTGAAGAGAGCTGGGATCACAGTCTCAAAGAAAACCATTAGTACACACTACGCCGTCATGGATTAAAATCCTGCAGCGCACGCAAGGTTCCCCTGCTCAAGCCAGCGCATGTCCAGGCCCGTCTGAAGTTTGCCAATGACCATCTGGATGATCCAGAGGAGGAATGGGAGAAGGTCATGTGGTCTGATGAGACAAAAATAGAGCTCTTTGGTCTAAACTCCACTCGCCGTGTTTGGAGGAAGAAGGAGGATGAGTACAACCCCAAGAACACCATCCCAACGTGAAGCATGGAGGTGGAAACATCATTCTTTGGGGATGCTTTTCTGCAAAGGGGACAGGACGACTGCACCGTATTGAGGGGAGGATGGATGGGGCCAACAACCTCTTTCCCTCAGTAAGAGCATTGAAGATGGGTCGTGGCTGGGTCTTCCAGCATGACAACGACCCGAAACACACAGACAGGGCAACTAAGGAGTGGCTCCGTAAGAAGCATCTCAAGGTCCTGGAGTGGCCTAGCCAGTCTACAGACCTGAATCCAATAGAACATCTTTGGAGGGAGCTGAAAGTCCGTATTGCCCAGCGACAGCCCCGAAACCTGAAGGATCTGGAGAAGGTCTGTATGGAGGAGTGGGCCAAAATCCCTGCTGCAGTGTGTGCAAACCTGGTCAAGACCTACAGGAAATGTATGATCTCTGTAATTGCAAACAAAGGTTTCTGTACCAAATATTAAGTTCTGCTTTTCTGATGTATCAAATACTTATGTCATGCAATAAAATGCAAATGAATTACTTAAAAATCATACAATGTGATTTTCTGGATTTTTTTTTAGATTCCGTCTCTCACAGTTGAAGTGTACCTATGATAAACATTACAGACCTCTAAATGCTTTGTAAGTAGGAAAACCTGCAAAATCAGCAGTGTATCAAATACTTGTTCTCCCCACTGTATATATTTTGTAAATAAATATATACACTACCGTTCAAAAGTTTGGGGTCACTTAGAAATGTCCTTGTTTTCCATGAAAACATACATGAAATGAGTTTGAATAGGAAATATAGCAACATTAATAGGAAATGTAGTCATTCACAAGGTTAGAAATAAGGATTTTAAATTGAAATAATAATTGTGTCCTTCAAACTTTGCTTTCGTCAAAGAATCCTCCATTTGCAGCAATTACAACCTTGCAGACCTTTGGCATTCTAGTTGTCAATTTGTTGAGGTAATCTGAAGAGATTTCACCCCATGCTTCCTGAAGCACCTCCCACAAGTTGGATTGGCTTGATGGGCACTTCTTACGTACCATACGGTCAAGCTGCTTCCAAAACAGCTCAATAGGTTTGAGATCCAGTGACTGTGCTGGCCACTCCATTATAGACAGAATACCAGAAGCTGACTGCTTCTTCTCTAAATAGTTATTGCTTAGTTTGGAGCTTTGCCACTCCCGAGTGGCGCAGTGGTCTAAGGCACTGCATCGCAGTGCTAGCTGTGCCACTAGAGATCCTGGTTTGAGTCCAGGCTCTGTCGCAGCCGGCCGCGACCGGGAGACCCATGGGCGGCACACAATTTGTCCAGCGTCTTCCAAGGTAGGGGAGGGTTTGGCCGGCAGGGATGTGGGTTCGTTTCCCACGGGGGGCCAGTATGAAAAAAACAAAAAACAAAAAAAACATGTATGCATTCACTAACTGTAAGTCGCTCTGGATAAGAGCATCTGCTAAATGACTAAAATGTAAAATGCTTTGGGTCATTGTCCTGTTGTAGGAGGAAATTGGCTCCAATCAGGTACAGTCCGCATGGCGTTGCAAAATGGAGTGATATCCTTCCTTCTTCAAGATCCCTTTTACCCTGTACAAATCTCCCACTTTACCACCACCAGACCATCACATTGCCTCCACCATGCTTGACAGATTGCATCAAGCACTCCTCCAGCATCTTTCATTTGGCCTGCATCTCACAAATGTTCTTCTTTGTGATCCGAACACCTCAAACTTCGAATTGTCTGTCCATAACACTTTTTTCCAATCTTCCTCTGTCCAGCATGTGTTCTTTTGCCCATCTTAATCTTTTATTTTTATTGGCCAGTGTGAGATATGGCTTTTTTTTGCAACTCTGCCTAGAAGGTCAGCATCCCGGAGTCGTCTCTTCACTGTTGACGTTGAGACTGGTGTTTTGCGGGTACTATTTAATGAAGCTGCCAGTTGAGGACCTGTGAGACGTCTGTTTCTCAAACTAGACACTCTAATGTATTTGTCCTCTTGCTCAGTTGTGCACCGGGGCCTCCCACTCCTCTTTCTATTCTGGTTAGAAACAGTTTGCGTAGTTCTGTGAAGGGAGTAGTACACAGCGTTGTATGAGATCTTCAGTTTCTTGGCAATTCTCGCATAGAATAGCCTTCATTTCTCAGAACAAGAATAGACTTACGAGTTTCAGAAGAAAGTTATTTGTTTCTGGCAATTTTTAGCCTGTAATCGAACCCACAATTGCTGATGCTCCAGATACTCAACTAGTCTCAAGAAGGCCAGTTTTATTGCTTCTTTAATCAGCACCACAGTTTTCAGCTGTGCTAACATAATTGTAAAAGGGTTTTCTAATGATTAATTACCCTTTTAAAATGATAAACTTGGATTAGCAAACACAACGTGCCATTGGAACACAGGACTGATGGTTGCTGATAATGTGCCTCTGTACGCCTATGTAGATATTCCATAAAAAAATCAGCCGTTTCCAGCTACAATAGCCATTTACAACATTAACAATGTCTACACTGTATTTCTGATCAATTTGATGTTATTTTAATGGACAACAGAATTGCTTTTCTTTCAAAAACAAGGACATTTCTAAGTGACCCCAAACGTTTGAACGGTACTGTATATATGGCGGCGTGTATGCTTCGGTGCCATTTAGTTTTTTACAACTTTCTCGCTATCTATTACCAGAGTGTGTGTCTGTCTGGCATTGTTTCATAGGGAATCATGCTACAAAATAAGTTACAGGGGGGCACAAGATGCTCGCGAATGTGTTTTGGAATATTGACAAGTTGCAGTTGGGATACAAGTGCGCTCTGATCGCCTCAATTCTCATTTTGCCCAGAAATGTGTCGGCACTGGGCAAGTGGGCATGGTCGTAATCCATACCCAACCCTCCAGTAAGTCGTGACGAACTCACTTACAAAACTCAGTTTTGGATGAGACTGACTTTATAACCAAAACTATCCTATTTACACTTTGTAGTCCATTTTTACACTATAAATATGTTTCTGACTCATATCAATGCCACATAGGCCATTTAAAACCAAACAAGTTGGTTCTAAGAGGCAGTTGACCTTTAAATGTGGATGGAAAATAAATGCATTGTATTACGATGACCACTAGGTTGTACCCCTTTCCATGCGTACAACATTTTCGCACCTTTGGTGAGTTTACCTAAATTGCATACTCTATGAATATGACCATAGCGCATGTGGCGTTGGTGGGGGCATTCTTATGACTTTGCCAGCAGTAAGATTTGAGCTCGATTTCCAAAAAAGACAAGTGCTGTAATTTTCGAATGATATGTCACTTACTACTTTCTGACTGAAATTGACATTCCAGTTGTGCAGGTTTTAACAGGTTAAAGACTTAAAGCTGGAATCCTTAATGGTGAAACTGCCACATCCATTTGCGATATTACAACAACAAAGAAGTTACTGCAAACAACAAACACTGTTTTTACCCCTCAGACATCATTGCATGAGCGATAGAAGGGCATAATATGTACTGCAATATATTTTACCAATGCACCACAACGCACCACAACGCACCTCAGCTCGGCATCAAAAACAATAACAACAGTGATGGGGCGTCCAGTGGCGCTGTTTCCCCCTACTGTGGATTCCCTCTTTAAGACTTACTTTTCTCCAGTGTGTCAGTGAGCTCTGTTTGGTTCATGTTTCTCAGCATATGCAATGTGATCTTCAGCGTTCCCTCTCTGGCATTGCTCTCCTGCTTTGCAACTTCACTATCCACTACTTCCTTGTCCTCCCCCTGGCTCTCAAAGCACTCTGGGAGATCTGAGCTCAGAGTCCTCTTAAACCTCTTCAACTGACTCTTCATAAAAGTTATGATATCGTCTTCGAGCAACTAACATAGAATGTAAACAGTTATACAGTTATCAGTTAATAATTTTGTAAAAATATTAATATGGAGGACAGGTCCGTTTGATGATTCTGGGTAGACTGACTCTCTGTCTCGGTCTCTGACTGTGATCTCTCCAGTCTGTTTCTGTGGACAAACATGAGGTCACAGAACTTTGCATAACAATTTACTCACCTGGAGAGTTCATACAAACAGGCAAACACAGGTTACCACACATATACAACTCAGGAGAGGGTCTTTGGCAGATAATGGATTCTTGACAAATGTGTCATGCACACGCACACAGCAAAGTCATTTATATTGCCAACTGTCCACAAGGAAATGTCCTACATACACACAGCATTGTGTACAGCAGAGTTCTTACCTCTGTTTAGTAGCAGAGATTCCCTCTCTGAATGAAATTGACTGTATCTGGACACTCTTCATGGACACACAACTGGGTACAGGTGAGACTGGTCTCCCCTGTTGGATTGGGCTTCAATACAACTGACCTTCAGTCTCTTATTTATTTATTTGACCATGTGCTGATGTCCTCTTTTACTGAACATAGCACTGCCTCTATACACACACACAACGTTATTTCCATTACAGTATACATACCATACACACAGCACTGTGTACAGTCAGTTCTCTTATGACAAAGCAGAGTTCTTACCTCGGTTTAGTAGTAGAATTTTCCTCTCCAAATGAGATTGGAGCCATCATAGACTGGTTACTCTTCATGGACACAGCTGGGTACAGGTGAGACTGGTCTCTCCTGTTGGATTGGGCTTCAACACAACAGAACAGGACTTCAGTCTCATTTAGGGCTCGATTCAATCCGTATCGCGGAAATTCTGCGCTATAGAACGATTGAAATGTAAAGGTAATATTTGATTGAGCAGCGTTTACCGTGAATGCAGTCACTGTGAATGCTGGAACATTGCCTTTACATTTCAATCGAACTACAGCGTGAAACTTCCGCGATACGAATTGAATCAAGCCCTTATTCTGCCTAATGATTAAATAATATCACTGCTGAGCTCAGACACACACACACACACACACAGACTCTGCTCCCACCTTTCATCTTTGTGGTCTATGTCCTGCTTAACATAGAGTGACATTTTAAAGGCAGTAGCACCCTCATCTCTCCCCCCAGAGAGACTCATTTTAAAGACTCAGGGGAGTCCCAGATCAGCTGACCTGTGAACACAAATAATGGCATCAGGTTCTCTCTAAAAACCCAATATATAATAAAAGGGCTATGATAGCGTGACACTCTTTCAGGTAGAACCACACCCTACAACTGTAGCCTACATCCCATCTACTGTGTCACACTACCAGGATCAAACACATCGCTGGATTAAACACAATAGGATAGAATAGGATAACCATCACTAGATTCAACACTAGTCATGTATTAACATTTACATTTACATTTTAGTCATTTAGCAGACACTCTTATCCAGAGCGACTTACAGTTAGTGAGTGCATACATTTTTCATACTGGCCCCCTGTGGGAAACGAACCCACAACCCTGACGTTGACATTATTATTATTATTATTATTATTATTATTATTATTATTATTATTAAACACACGTTCTCCATTTTAACATCCATTTCAGAGATCACCATGATTCACTTCCTCTTTGAAAATGTTTTGTCCTTCAGTACTAAGAAGTGAAGTAGCTTTCGAACACTAGTAATCCCTTCCACCATTCTTTATAACACTGTTAATGTCTTAGACTACATCAGGTATTCACTCTCCCTCTCTACTTTGGTACTTACTTTACTTCTTTCACCTCTCCAGTTTAGGGTGAATTCAGTAGCTCTGGCATCTCAAAATGGATTATGTAGAGACTACTTTCACTTTCAGCTTCCATGTCTAAATATGGAACAGGGCGTGGAGCGAACAACCAATATCTTATATCCAAGCATTCTTTTAATGCATTATATGCTTATGAGGTTTGAGCAATTTTGCAAAAAAATTGGCTCTTTCTCTGGATGGTTGTAGTTGACAGACTAATTCCCACTAGTGACTATAGGATGTATTATTCACTGTGTCTTTCTGAGGTGGATCACATCCTTACGGACCTGGTTGCTTTGCTGCAATAATCTCTGCACATGGACAATAATTGGGACTGCACCTTTAACCCTGGACATGGCGCTAATCAGGTACTCTTTTTCTGAACTCTATCGCTTCCCATCCTATCATTGCAAAGCCCCCCTTCCTCTGGTCTTACTGTAACCAGGCTTGCAATGATCAATTAATTAAAGCTCAAACTGGAATTATAGCTACAGTGAACATGAAGCTCCCAGAGCTTAAAAGGTCCAATGCAGCCGTTTTTATCTCAATATCTAATAATTTCACGAGTAACAATAAAGTACCTTACTGTGATTGTTTAAAATAAAAAATGGTCAAAAATAAACAAAAATAGTTTCTTAACAAAGACCAATTCATCAAGTAAGAATTTTGCTAGGACTGCCTGGGAGTGGTCTGAGTGGGGAGGGGAAAACGGAAAGCTAGCTCTTGGTAGAGCGGTTTGGAACTCTTTCTTATTGGTCTATTAACGGATTTACTGCCTGGCAGGCCAAAACTCCATCGCACCAAAACAGGCTGAAATTTTAGGCGGTCTTTTCAAACAGCTCTTACACTAAAAGGGCATTATCATATATGTTTTTATTCCAAACCTCAGTGTGGAAATATATATAAAACACAGGAAAAACTAGTTTTTGACAGCAATGGGCCTTTAAGGTGGTGCAGCCAGGAGGTGGATACCTTCTGGAACTCCACCTATCATATGTTGAAGGGATTCCTTACAATCAAGGTCCCCATCTCTGCAGCCATGTTATCAGTGGAGGCTTCCCTGCCTGCGCTTTAATATCTGACTAGGATACCATAGGGCAGGGGTCAGCAACAGGTGGCCAAAACTGACCCGCATGTGATTTTTGACTAAAATCACCAGGAACTCCAGGAAATATGTACAAGTATTCCCACAAATAAAAAGAGACACATACTGTAAATCAGGGTTCCCCAATAGGTGCCCAGTGATTTTATTTGGATTCTTGTGCTCAATTTGCAGTGTACAAATATTTATATCTACGGTGCCTTCAGAAAGTATTCATACCCCTTGACTTATTCCACATTTTGTTGTTACTTAAATTGCAATTTTTTTCTCACCCATCTACACACAATACCCCATAAAGACAACGTAAAAACATGTTTTTAGACATTTTAGCAAATTGAATGAAAATTAAAAACAAAAAGATCTAATTTACATAAGTATTCACACCCCTGAGTCAATACATGTTAGAATCACCTTATGCAGCGATTACAGCCATGAGTCTTTCTGGGTAAGTCTCTAAGAGCTTTGCACACCTGGATTGTACAATATTTGCCCATTATTATTTTCAAAATTATTTAAGGTCTTTCAAATGGGTTGTTTATGATTGTTAGACAGCCATTTCCAAGTATTGCCATAGATTTTCAAGCAGATTGAAGTCAAAACTGTAACTCGGCCACTCAGGAACATTCACCGTCTTCTTGGTAAGGATCTGCAGTGTATATTTGGCCTTGTGTTTTAGATTATCGTCCTACTGAAAGGTGAATTCATCTCCCAGTGTGCGGTGGAAAGCAGACTGAACCAGTTTTTCCTATAGGATTTTGCCTGTGCTTAGCTCCATTCTGTTTCTTTTTTATCCTGAAAAACTCCCCAGTCCTTAACGATTACATACATACATACCCATAACATGATGCAGCCACCGCTATAATTGAAAATATGAAGAGCGGTATTAAGTAACGGGTTGTATTGGATTTGCCCCAAACATAACACTTTGTATTCAGAACAAAAAGTAAATTGCTTTGCCACATTTTTTGCAGTATTACTTTAGTGCCTTGTTGCAAACAGGATGAATGTTTTGGAATATTTTTATTCTGTACAGGCTTCCTTCTTTTCACTCTCAATTAGGTTAGTATTGTGGAGTAACTACAATGTTCTATCACAGCCATTAAAGTCACCGTTGGCCTCATCCTTACTGATAATTGTATGTGTGGGGTACAGAGATTAGGTAGTCATTCTTAAATCATGCAACTTTTGTGACTTGTTAAGCATATTTTTACTCCTGAACTTATTTAGGCTTGCCATAACAAAGGGGTGTGAAGGCACTGTATGTTCCAGCACCCCGACCATCCACTCAAGGAATAATCGGCCCATGGCTGAATGTAATCGGGGACCCCTGCTGTATGTGAACATGGCTCAATGTAATCATTGTCATTTTCAAATACAAATCTCTTTTTGGGCTTACTTGTGGTCAATTTGAAGTGTACAAATAATTATGCTCCCAAACCCTGACCATCCGCTCTGACAAAAAGAGATCCGCTCTGACACTTTCTAGCACAATAAAATGTTAAGACGTCCAAGGGGGATGAATACTTATAGGCACTTTGCAGGAATGTTGGCCAATTCAGCTATTCATTAATTCATTCATTCAACAACAACAAAAAGGCTAACATTTCGCTATTGACTTGTACGGAGTCACTCGCGGTGTGTACCACTGTTTAAGGTCAGGTGCTATGGGCCAGGACAGATTGTAATCAATATGATGGGTAAATAGCCACTACTAAAGCCCAGAAAACTTTCGCAACTGCTAACCAAAAACCATCCTTATCATGTACAAAATTGCATGGCCAAATCAAGTCAACTTGATATACAGCACTTGGTTTGAAGGTACTTAGGGGTGATCTGGCTACAATTTTAGGTTTTTGGATGTCAACCACTGATCTATGCTCATGCAACATGACAACGATGCACCTGTCAATTGAAACAGATCTGAAATGAAATTGCAGGATAATTATAATGGAGCAGGAGAGCCTATAAATCATCTAAAATCTTAAGACTTTCAAGCACCAAACTGAGAAGCTATTCCAGTACTTTCTTAGAGCCAAATTCAAGTACAAGCACCTTGTCCGTATCCTGTAGTACCAAGAACATCAGCACAGAATCAACGCTACATTAACTGAACATTCCCCATTTATTTTGAACACTTAACAAAAAAAAACATTTCAGAAATGTATGCAACAGTGCAAATCATACACAAAAGAACCTTTCAGGTTGATACATTATTTAAATTAAAAAATATACATTAGTTATTTTACAAGCACTTTTCACAGTTATTTAACATTTTCCACATATCCGACACTCTCAAATCAGTCTGGTATGAAATAGGAAAAACGACACAAATCCCAGGTTACAACAATCTTTCTAGGATTAAAACAAACAATGAATACTGTTTTACAAACATTTATCCTATTTATAAAACAAAACATACCCTGTTTTGGTTACCCTTGTTTCTCTGATTCATTTTGTGAGCAAATAGTGAAACTTCAATATGTTAACTATACACAGTATACATGTTATCTATTTATGTTTAGAAGGCATTTTGCTTATTCTTCCAAGTATTTAATCAAGCTGTTGCCACATGTATAATATCAATCAAGACACAGGTTCATTCTATGAATTACACAAGTTGCCAGTAAGTAATATATTTTAACAAATAAAAAATCCACTGTTAATGTTTTGTATTAACCTAAAACACAAAAAACTGCTTCTACACCCCAATATGTCAGGTGAATGGATTGAATGAAATAACCACACTTCTCAGAAAACATTCCAGTAATTAAACCATCCCCGAAACCCTCTTCATTCAAGAGCAAGATAGATTATGTTTGTAAACATGAACAGAAGATACTGTAAACTACATCTGTAAGAAGGAATTAAATTATAGTACACTGCCCATTCGATGACTAATGCCTCTAGAAATGATGCATTCGGATAACTAAAGTTTGATATTGCTCCTATAGCCTATAGGTGTTTTTGTGTCTATGAATTTGAGAGGGGTTACAATTCACCAGCCCCAGTCCTCAGCTGTATACCAAGACAAGTGGTGGGCTGCAGTTTTGCTGTAAAACAAATCCCAGAATGTAGCTTTAATATGGGCCAATTCAATATTTTCCATTAACTTACGTACCTCGCACATTTTTTTATGACCTCAACAGCAGCGAGTTATCGATGGGGCAGTGAAGGTTCCCATTATATGCAAAGAAGGTTCCCATTATAACATACTTTTACTCATCTCTGAAACTATGTGAAAGCAAGCAAAACATATTAAGTATAACTGAAAAGCACTTTTTATTTGCCTTTGTTGTTTTGATATTGATAGGAATGACGAAAAAACGAATTGTTGTGCTTTTTAAATTTGGGATGAAATTATGTGTAATAAAATAATCAAAACACTTTTTTTTCTCCTTCCAAATCTCAAGTGCCTAGATCTTCAATTGCCCCCAATGACCAACTGAAAAGTAAAATGTCATCAACAAAAAAAATTAAGTCTTAAATTGTCATGGCACAGCCAGAACATTTCAGTCATTAGAATAGTGGATAATAGGAGACAATTTATCATTTCTGCAGAGAAATTGAAATGAATGTACGCCCCATTTACTTTAGGTTCCCAGTGCAGGTTTCTACAAGGCTTGTCTCCCATAATCCATTAAATTAGACTCATTACATTACATTACAATAATGGATTCCCTTTAAAGATGGAAGTGCCACTGTCCCATAATTATTGAAGAATAGAACTTAAAGTAGAAATGGCTTTATTACTCCATCGTTTACAAACAAATACCTAACAATGAATTGCTTCAAAATATTAAAGGATTTGGCTTTGCGCAGCAAAAAACCTAAAAATCTGTGATATATTTCCCCAAATCCACAATTAGAATTAGGTTTCTGCAGGTTTGCATGGGCTTGAAAAATGTGCCTAAATGTACCTAATTGTATCAAAAAATTAGCAAAAACTACTTCATTGTGGCTGTTTAGCTTAACTGGTCATAAAAAACTCTCCATTGTTCACAGAGTCTGCTGGCTGAACAGCAAGTGCCTAAACAAGTGGCAGGGCTGCCATTTGGTTTTTCAAATCTGTCAAAAAATTACAAAATGGACACGCTGCCTCTTAAATGTAGTATACAGCGGAGGGATGGGGCTAGGGAAATGTAACCCTCTCACATTCATACACAGTGATCTAAATGCAAGGACTGACAGTCCATGACAACCACATCAGTTTTCTTTTTGTTGTCGTTTACAATTACATTGTTTACAAACAATGGAGTAAAACAAGCTTATATTTTGGGTTCTGATTGGGTAAAGCAGTTGTACGCTCATGCAGGTATGTAGCAGTTATATTCTTAAAAAATCAAGGGCTGTATATCATTAATTTATGGATGCACCAATCCCAGACTCTAGCTTTAAGGGCCTTCAGCATGTTGAATTCTTACAGAATTCACCTTTAAAGCTGAGATACGCATTAGGTGAAACAGCACCACAGGGGTTTTGCAATGTCAATTGTTTTCTTAGCTCAAGATTAGTTATGACTGTCTTTGAATTTGCATACAAGCTATATGGAAAGCCCTGTGAACTAAACAATGCATGGAATGGGAGTATGAAGCCTTGCCTAAATAGTTCACATAATTCAATTCAAGTTATATTGTCACAATATCAATAGCGAAGATCCGTGTTTGACTTTGAATGAAAGATTTCGGAACATAACTTTTTAGTCTAGGTTTTTATAGGGCTGGGCGATAACGGCAAAAAAAAATCTAAATTTTTTCAAACGTATAAGTTCCAATCACGATATATCTCAAAAAAAATTTATCTCTCTCTAAATAAGCTTTGTTGTACAATTAAAGGTCAAATACACTGCATTTAAAACAGGCACCAATAATCTAACGAATGCAGGGCTTGTGATTTTATACCTAGGCTAAATATAATCCTTCCACAACCATAGTCCCCCTCTTAATGGAATTATTTGATCAAAATAGTTTAACCTGCTTTTCTGCAATAATCACTGATCTGGCTTTCAAGTCTATAAAAATTGCCTTTTTGTAAAACATGTAACCAGAACCATGCATAATGCACATTCACTAATAATGACTAAGTTCTTGTGGCAGGCATTATAGAAAATTAACACAGGTCTCATAAACAATCTCTCAAGCACAAGTCCACAACGAACAGTAGACGGGGATATCTTTTTAACATTTTAAAACGTATTTCCTGCAATTGTACACAGTTTGAGATGACTTATTATGCCTCTCGAGGGGTATTTTGAGGGGTATTTTGGAAGGCCCACCAACAATAAAGATATATTATTATTACTTTTTTGGGGGGGGACAGCTAACTTCCTGCATTAACACATTTTGTCATGAGTCAGAGAAAGTGTTGCAGTTTTAAAGCTAATTTCCAGCTCCTCTACACATTTTGCCATGAGGCTGAGAGAATATGTTGCAGATTTAAAGTAACTGTCCAGTGAAAATCTCATTTTAAAAGTTTATATTCTGTTAACTCATACCCAAATAATGTTGTTGACTCATCCTATACTTGTATGTGGCCAAAGCAATAATTGTCTCTCAAACAGACCATTTAAAAGAATGCTTGCCATTTCCTCATAGAGGATGATGTCATCCTCCTGAGGAGGATGAGCTGGCCAATCAGTCAGCAGTCTACTCGCATAAATCATTTTAATGACTGGTATATGCCCACACCATTCTGTTGTTGGGGTACACCCACACCATTCCAACACCGAAAAGCTGCTTTTGAACATAATTTTAAAAAATTGGAAGGTCAAATATTTCACTCGTATTGTAAATAAATATAGATCATATTTCATAGAAATCTGGAAACACTGGACAGTTACTTTAAAAGGTAGACTGGGCAAAAACGCTAAAATAAAGGCTTTAAACTGTATAACTGATCAATGCACCATTATACCAGGTCATTTAATGCTTTAAAGAAATATATGGATGAATAAGATATTTGGCTATAGAAGTGCCATTCCTTACCGATCTCTACAGCTTCTGTCCAAAAACAAATCCAGTGAAATGACGTCAACACATACTGGAGGAGTTACTGGCTAGCTACAAGTGGTTATCTTAGCTACCGAACTTGCTACGTTGGTCACGGCGCGCATGACCAGAATGACACGTCGATTAACCACCAAAGGCACACCCAATTTCTGTTTGAAAATTGAGGAGTTGGACCGTTTTTCGCACCCAAAGTCGACCATTAAAGCGAATTTCCTGCAATTCTACACATTTTGCCATTGTTTATGACGTGTTCATATGTTATCTGGGGCGCCCCGACCTCCAGGGGTCCCCAACCAAAAAATAATCAGCATGCAATTTGAGGAGTTAAGACATAAAAAGGGTATCATTAAAAAGGTTAATCTCCTCTATTACAGTAAAATAATGTTTCAATGTGTTTCGGTTTCCATGACAGATTCTGTTGGACCAAACCTAAAATGCAAATGGTAGTTGAAACCACTGTCAGAGAGGAAGAAGTGATCTCTCATCTTTGTTGTTGTGAGTGGCAGGGGGCTGGGCTTGGAGAGTGTAAATGCAAAGGTAAACATGAGAAAAAGCGGACAAACGCTCAGAAAAAAACAAAAAACGGATTCCTGCTATACAGGCATTTGGAATATCGCGCTAAAACATACATTCCAATTTATCAAATGATATCGCCCAGCTCTAGGTTTTTATACTCACATTGCATGCATTGTTTACTTCACAGGGCTTTCCGTGAAGCTTGTATAAACATTCTAAGACAGCCACATAACTCCTCGAGGTATGACATTTATTACGATTAGGTTAAACATTTGGAAAACTATATAGCCCTTTAAGACATCCAGAGTTTCACTTGTTGATGATCATTCAAACCTAAAAAGTGTGGTGTAAAATTTGACAGACTGAGTGAGAATGGGGCAATCTAGTACTACAATAAACTGGTAGCATGCATGCATGCATGCATTTAGGTTCCAAATAAAAAGGCCACATAACAGTACACCTACAGATAATTGAAACAAAATTGAATAACTGCATGCCCCTACGATTGCCACTTGCAGTACATGAACCCCACTAGTTATTCATAGGGATGGGCTTTTTAAATTAAGTAATTTTTTCAGATAATCATCAGATTACATATTCTGTGATGCATGTGGCCATCACAGGTACATTTTCTCACAAAGTGCACAGGAGTCTTTTCCAAACATTCTATGAAAAGGACAAGAAATGCACAACAAAACTGTACTCTGAAAGCCTCCATACATTGTCCATTGCACCTACCCACTGCTGCATTCTCCATCTCTTCTTGCATTCGTTTTTATTTCATTAAGCCTCCACAATCGTATCATGATCCTCAAGTTTCCACTGTCTGAAGCAGTCCATTGGATGAATCTCAAATTGAAGGATCCTGAGAATATACAAATTAAATGTGAGAAAAGGTGCAACTTTAATTAATCCCCCCTTAATTACAAGTGTGCACTCGTCAGTCAAATAGGGGGTGCCTTTATTTGTCCTGTTTCACACTTGTACAAGTATGTAACCTGTACAAGTGTGAGGTGTGAAATGGAAATGTATTTATGCATTTCCCTCTCCCCCTGAGGTCACGGCCAGGGATCAGCCATTATCTGTGTTTTCCATAAACGCCAGCCATCGGCTAAATATACAATAACAGACTCATTGTAAGCCGGCTGCTTTTTCCACTTCATTAATTAACTAGTTTTCTTTTTATTTAAAAGTTTCAATTCGCTAGCCAGACACGTCAGAATAGCTTTCTCCCGCTAGAATGAACGATATGCATCTTCTAGTGATCTATTGATAGGACAGGGAAAGACTGCTGGTTTGTCAATCTGCTTTCTGTCCCGCCTCTCGGTACCGGTGTTATTTTTGTGCGCTGTAGTTTACTTCAGTCTAAATGTATTTTCACGGAGGGAGAGCATGATGCTTCTTAATTGCCTCCTGTAAACGAATTTATACGTCTCGTGTAATGTAAGTGGTAACTATGAGTGGAAATCCACCTAATTACTGTTTTGTGCCACATTCATTTATTTTCTTGCGCTTGTTTCATAGTCCTACACAACCACGGAGTCAGGGCGCATAGGCTATATGCTACTGTGCGCTTTGATTGACGACCGAACAGCAAGTATTGACTAGTTCAGTGCCAGGTTCCGAACTCCGGTCCTCGACCACCACCAAAAGTACACTATTTTGTTGTAGCCCAGGACAAAACACCACATCTCCTATATCCCTTTGCTATTTATAAATCATACAACGTAGTTATTTGTCCACGATATTGCATCGGGACAAGTAAACCAAAGATATTGTCTGTATTTTCCTAGGATTCGAAGTCCATGTCGATACTTGTCTGACCGCTAGTGACTCTCTTAGTGTAGCCTAGTGATGGGTTGTTCGCGAACGGATCTTTTTTAACAAATCGAATCGCATCGGTGAGAGAGCAGTTTATTTGGCTCACTAATTTGCGCACTGGTAGGCTACTACTGCTTTTTGGCGATTATCTGCAGATAAATTATGAAAACATTCGATGAAGATGTTGAATCCGCACTGTAGGAACAGTAGGTAGTGGCGAGAGAGACTCATTCTGGTCCTAAATATGAAAAAGAAAACACATCGAAGGTTATATGATATTATGAAATATATTGCTATAGGTCTACTGATTTGATTAAAGTGTCGACAATGGAGTAGTCAACATGTTTAACACATGGTTTATTCTTAAATCATACCTGTAGGTCTATTCATTGGCGCCTGACCTTGTATAAATGTGGGGGTGCACAATCTGGTGGGGGTCTGGCGTCCTCCTCCCGAACATTTTTGAGTTTTTAAAAACATTTTCCTACAATTCTATATTGTTTCTCAACAGGGAACCCATGTTTACATGACAGAACCCAACCTTTTTTCTTAGGCTTTTGCCACAATAAATTACATTGAAAGAGTACACTAGACTAGTTTTTCTGACTAGATTACTAATCTACCGCGTTCCCTCAAAGTCCCACCCACAGTGATTGATTGACAGGTCTGTAACCCTACCAACTCTGTGACTAACATCCTGCCCCATCCCCTGAAAAACCCACCCACAGTGATTGATTGACAGGCCAAACTGTTCAAGGGATAGTTCACCCAAATTACAAAATGACACATTGGTTTCCTTAACATAAGTGTTCACAGCAGCAGAGACAACACAATTGTCTATCAAAGTTAACGTTAATAACATGTTAACACATTACATGTTTATTGCGTGAATTTCTTTGACGCTTTTAATCGTTCGCCATTTCTGCACCGCATGTAACCTTTTAAGCGCACGTGTTTCCGCATGGTCCCTTTTAAGACCAGATCACAACACGGAACATAGCTACAGTCTGTGCTTGTGCCTTTACAGCTACAGTCCGTGTAAAAGTTATGACCAATAATACCGGAGCTATGTTTTTTCTTTCTGCCATGGATTCGTGCACATATCGTGGGCCTTTTTAAAACTACTTTCGAACCTCTATTTTTTGGTTTGATAATAAACGACATTGTTTAGCTTACTAGTCATGTTACCTAGCTAGCTATCTAGTTAGCAACCTGAATTTGACAACTGACTAGACTATGCACAAATGTGGATGGCACAGGAATAACTGAACAGGAATAGGCTACTCAAAGAGAGGCTTCAAAAGGTGGCCCACGCACCCGCTACTCGTTGAGAAGAGTAAGAACGATACGTGCTTTTACGTCAGTCTCCAATAACACCAGAAAAAGTCGCTAGATTTGTCGCTAGTCGCTTTTTTTGACAATGTGTCGCTAGAGGGGTCTGAATACTGAGGTCCCGCCTGTCTGGACAAAGTTTGGTAAATCCGCCTTTAGTTTTAATACACCAGTTACGGAATACCTTACAAAACAAATTACACCTGGATTCCCTGATGCCAATAGGGCAGTTTAAAACTCTGTTGTTAAATTAGTTCACTGAAGTGTGCAATTGTTTCAATTGATTATTATAACTTGTAATAATCTGATGTAATGTATTTATAGCCATCTTGTAGTTTATCTTTTTGTTGTTGCTGTATTGATGTAATTTTATGACCTCAGGGCACCATTGTAAATGAGACACTGGTCTCAATTGGGTTCTCCTGAGTAAATAAAAGTAAATAAAATAATAAATACATTTTCAAAACCTTTCTTTAGGGCCAAATCTGAGCAATTAAAAAAATTACGATTAATCGAGATTAACTAATGCCATTAACTTGATTAATTATTTTAATCGAGTGACGCCCTAAATCAGGGTTCTTCAATTCCGGTCCTGGAGGGCCGAAACACTTCTGTTTTTTATTTCTACCTGGTAGTTAATTGCACTCACCTGGTGTCCCAGGTCTGAATTAGCCCCTGATTAGAAGGAGAGGATGAAAAACAGAGGTGTTTCGGCCCTCCAGGACCGGAATTGAAGAACCCTGCCCTAAATAAACAACATCCATGACTGTGGCAATTCATATCTTGCAGAAAACTGTAAATATGACTTTAATCTCAAGAGAAGACAGGTGTTAATGTTAAAAAAAGTTTATCTTACTTAGAAAATAGTCCTGATCATATAGGCCTAGACAATATCCAAAACTACTAACACACTAAATTCATACATTTTCAGTCATTTTAATTGTAAAGTCATGTCTTTCTACACAATACCACAACTAATTTTACCAAGGCAAAGTTGTTAAAAGTTTTTGATAATTTAGCTGTGTATTTCGGATGGAATCAAGGCATTAGAATGTACCAGAGGCCACCAAAATAGAGCTTGTTCTGCCCCCAAAAATGAATGCCCACTGGACCTTTCCTGGCTACCCAGACTCCTTGCTCCGACCAAACTTTAATCTGAGTACATCCCGGACCTGTCACCAAATGCGAACTTTCGGGGCCGTCTGATTGGTCCAGAAACCAATGGGTTGGGACAGAACACACGTGGGTAAAGTGGAAGTTAAAAAATGTGTCATTGGCTTTCATACTCTGACTGGTTTTGTACAACACCCCTCGTGCCCACAAACAACTTAAATTATGTTAGTCTCAGACTAAAGTATGTAGCAAACAAAGAATTTAGTGTGATCGTCATGCTACGCCGGACCCCCCCAGCCCGGAATTCCCAGGCTGGCAACTTTTTCTATTTGCCTGGCTACTCCATGTACTTGTGGAAAACACTGCATTAAGGGTTAAGTGCCTTGCTCAAGGGCAGATCGACAGATTTCACCTAGTCGGCTCAGGGATTTGAACTAGCAACCTTCCGGTTACTGACCCAATGCTCTAACCGCTAGGCTACCTGCCGCACTCGTTCACTCTCCCTCATGTATTCAAAAGCATTGGATTGGTGCAAGCATGGCTGGAGATGAGTCTCGACCATATTCTTCACACCAGTATGTTCTTTTTAAATCCATGAGGGGGAATGTACGAGTGCACACTTCGGGAGAAGGGTAGAGAATTGTCATGTTAGCCATGCATTCATGCATAGAATACCTGCAGCTCCCTTGGTGGCTCCTGACTGGTCAGCGGTTCTTTCTTTGCCGAAGCTGTGATGACAATCTGCTGTAGACTGCGGGTCACTGGTCCACTCACCCTTCCACGACACTGACTGGAGGGGTGCTCATCCTGTGGTTGTTGTTGGTGGGATTTCACCATTGTAATGTTAGAAGGGATTTCTTTTACACCATGCTGCATCCTACTGCCTTGATGTTGTGGGGAGTTGAAAGGGCGAACAAGAGACAGTGCAGTCAGTTTGGGTGCCTCTTGCTGTGGTTGGACACTTGCGTTTGCAATGATGGCTTTACTTTTTTTGTTTGACAGGACTTTATGAGCTGGTAATATGGCTGTCCTCTTTGTTGGACTAGAACTATGGGCTCTGTTTTTATGTTCATGGTCAGATCCTTGCCGTTTCTCTTCCAAATGAAGAACTCCTCTTCGAAGGTGGCCGTTATTTTCCTTGGTGTAAGAGATACCACCATCTTTTCTTTTCTTGGCCTCTTTGGAAGCAGGTTTCCTGGGGCAGACGGCCATGTGCTTGGTTCGGCTGCGGCGGTATGTGAATTCTCTAATGCAATGTGGACAGACATAGATCTCTTGCTCCTCATCCACTAGAGAAGAGGCTTTCTTTGTCAAAGAGGTAGACTTACTCCTCTGTGAAATGGCCCTCTGTACCAGCTGTTTTTTCCTTCTGTTGAGCGCATTAAGCTTCAACTTGGCAGGTGGCTCCTGATTGAGTTTGGGCCGATTTGTTTGACTTGCCATGTGTAGCGCATTTTGGCCATTTGTTGAATTAGTAGAGGACAGTACTCCATTTTGGGCTTTTGCAAAGTGACGAAGAGGGATGGGGTTCTTATTGGGAGTGTAGCGTCTTTTGTCACTGGCATTTGCACAGGTAAGAATGTGTTTGTGCAGCTCTGGCATGTTATCAAAGCTTTCACCACATTTAGTGCATCGGATAGCTGTGCTGAAGGTTTGTGGGATGTTGTGGGTGGTGAAGTTGGTAGCTGAGGCTATAGAGCCAACAGGTGTCCGGTTGTGATAGGGAAACGGAGGCGGCTTAAAACTGGGATAGTGTTGGTTGATGCCAAGGCAAACATCCAGGCCTTTTGATTTGCCTCCCTCAGAAGCCATTACCTTTATTGTGGTAAAGAGTTCCTCAGTAGCATCATCTAATTCTCCCTCATCTTTTATGACAGGTTTATTGGACTCCGCCATGGCACAGTAGGACGAAGCCTCTGTGCTAACTTTTGTTGCATTGTTGTAGTTCTGGGGTCGTAGCTTGCCATTTTCTTCCTCTGTGTATTTGCATTCCTGACCAGGGTGCAACTCCTTCTGATGATGTTTCAGGTTGCAAAGATAAGCAAATTCCTTTGTACATGCACTGCAAACATAGCTCTTGCCGACGCCATGGAGGGTTGACCTGTGCTCAAGCAATGCCGTGGGCTTCCCAAAGAGCAGCACACAGAACTCACATTTGTATGGCCATTCATCCGAATGCTCACTTACATGATGACCCAGTTCCTTCATTGAATGAAAAAGCTTATCACATACATTGCACATGAAGTCCTTAGTGAAAGTCTCTTGTAGCTTGGAGAGTGTCTCATTTGAGGATTCTTCCACTTGACTTGTGCCATCAACAGAGGGAGGTGCCGTTCTAGAGGGGCAGATAGACATGTCCTCTGATACTTCCTTTTTGTTAGATTCCTCTTTAATAATGGCAGGAACAGGGGAGGAAATGGATTCTTGACGAGTTGGACATTCAGATATGACTGCAGACGAGGTTGAAAGGGTAACAGATTGCTCTAAAGAAGATACTAAAATAGTAGGGTCAACGGTTTCATGAGGCAAGGACAGAAGCTGCTGCTGATTTATGACAATTTGCGCAGGTGCTGTAGGTTCAACATTATTTTCTTGGAAAGCAATTGTGGTAGGGACAAGGTTCTCTGGGGTTTCAAGAGCGACTGTGCATTCAATTAAAACAGTATTACTATTAATGTTAAAGGAGTTGATGAGGGAATCATTTAGAGTTAAAGCTGGAGAGCATGTTGGCACTTCAAATCCAATGTTGGATTCAAGTGTGGTAGTGTTTAGAGCTATTTGATTTATAGTGTGATCTGTGAGAAACACATGCCCTTGTAGATTGAGCGTTGGGTCAAGGGGTTTAGAGATGGCAAGTTGGCTTGCAGAATTAGAGGTAGGCCAATCTGACAAAGCAGCTCGCCACTCACACTCAGCTGAATTCAATGAATTTTCAGTGCAGATTATTAAAGGTTTAGGAGATATCTTAGGGGCCAATACTTGAAGGATAGGTTGATTTGTGGAACTGCTAGAGGAAGATGTTGGTGGTGCTAAAACAGTAATTAGCGACGGAGCAGTTGGTAGGACTGGATGTGGAGATGGGGAAGCAAGTGCTATGGTGCATGGTGAGATCGACTGCATGGTGACTGAAGCTAGAGAGGAAGGGGATGGACTAAGTGCTGCAGAGGGCAAAGTTAATCCGAACACAACTCCTTCAGTAGCAGGTGACATATCCGAATCAGTAACTATGGCAATGTCTGTAACTAACGGTGCATCATGATTTTCTAATATACTTAACTCTTGCTCTGCAGCAACCTCTAGGTTTGCATACTCATTCATCAGCACCTTCTCCAACATGCTGGTGTTTGGCTTCCTCTTTTTATTTAGGGGCTGTGGAACAAAAATTCCCTTTGCTTCTGAATCATCTGCACTCTTTCTGTGCACACTCAAGTCCAACACAGCTTCCCCCAGGGCTTCATCTTCACTTTTCTTGACAGCATTTGAGAGGTCCAAAGGTTGCTGGTTGCAGGAACTACCACCACTCATTGGGGACCATCCCTCTGGCAAGACACGAGTTGTCATTGCATCGTCTACTGGTGGACTGGTGGAGATCTCACTCTCATAATTGCTAGATAAACTGCATGCAGGTGAACTGCACTGGCTCGCTGACGTTGGGGCATTGAGAGCAATAGAAACGGCCACAACTGTTGTTGTGCTTTCAACATTCGACGTAGGGCTTTGCTGTGGTGAGTTTGGTGGAGACCCTGTCCTTCTTTTAAACCTCCCCAATCCTGCTGGGAGGACAGTCATGGAAAGTGGTGAACACAGCTTCTGGCCTTCTGTGATCAGGGCAAAGGTGGGTTTGAGGCCATTTTGCGTCTGTAAGAGCTGTTTCAGCTTAGGTGACAGATAAACTGTTCTCTCTCTCTGAAGGATAGTAGACTCGGTGTTCTGAGGAATGAGACTTTCTATCAAAGATGACACAAGTGATGATGAAGAAGAGGAGGACACAACAGCTTCTGACTCTAGTTCAGTTTTGATTTGGGGTAGAAGAGGTGGTGTGGCAGTTCTCCTTTTTGTCAAGGGTTGACCAGGTATCCCCTTTCCTGTGCGAGTAGCAGCCTCTACTTTAAGAGCCTGACTGATCTGGGCAGGATCAATAATCACAGCATTCAGTCCAACTAAAGTAGAAGACCCAGAGTTCACTTCAACTACCTCACAGCTGCTGACAGTGCTTGTTGACACAATCTTCCCATCTATATAAAAACTGAGGTTCTCAGAGATGTTACCAGAGATATCCAGCATATATTGCTCCTCTTGGTCACTTTTGATCTCAAGAACTGCTACTGGGATTGTGTTAGAGGTATCCTGTTGAGATTTAATAGGGGGTAGCTTTGGATGTTTTGCTTCCTGCAACAGTGGGGCTTCCTTACCTTTGAGCCGGAGGTGGCGCTCGTGGATCCTGCGCTGATGTCGTCGCATGTTTGTATGCGTGCTAAAAACCTTTTTGCAATACTTGCAAGTGTGACCACCCTGTAATTCTCCATGTTCATCTGACGTAGATGCCTGTTCTCCTTCTGCCAAAACAGAGGCACCGGAGCTACTGGGAGAAGAACCACATTCTGGACCGTCGCTCTGTAAGGCCAAACTAAGAGGCTTCACAGGCTTTATTAAAGATCCAGGCCTTGCCTTTGCATTTTCATGTCTCCTCTCATGCCGTCGCCGGCCAATCTTTGAGCCAAAGGACTTGCTGCAGTACTTACACTTAAATATGTGTGTGTGGTGGTTGGCTAAGGTGTGGATGTGTATGTGGCGTTCTAAGCCTTGCTTGCTGGTAAAATGTCTCTCACAGAATTGGCAGGGAAATGAGTCCTGGAGCTCTACATCAGGGTCATCGTCAGGATCCTCTGGGAGCTCAGGGGTTGTTGAATGGGAGACCGATCCTAAATCCAGCTTCAGGTCACAGCCTTTGGCCTCAGGTTTTTGGCAACTTGTGTTTGAATCTGCCAGCTCATCCGTTTCCATGGACATTAAATAAAGACTGCAGTGAGTTTCCTCTGGCTCCTTGTCCCCCATCTCCTCCCCCTCCTCTACATTGTCATCATCTCCCAACTCTGAGATGTATAAAGTGGGAGAGTCTTCCATGGCCTTGGGAAGCTGCGTACTCTTCTCTGTGGAGTCCAATGACACAGCAACCTTGTACAGGGATCGGCAGGTGGGAACCTCTCAGCTCAGACCTATGATTGAACAGATATACAAATTAAGATCCTGTAATTTAATATTCATTTAGCCCCATATTCACAGCGCAAATCACACTAGTCAGGGCTCAACATTCCTACTTGCCTGCTGGCCCGACAACGTCTTCCGAACCCCCAGTTAATCAAACTTTCCAATGGCCTGCTCGGGGCAGTCCATTTTAAAACTCCAAAGCAGAAAAAAATATTTTCTATTTGTATTTAAAAAGGGGCAATCTGGGATTGGAACATACATTTTTGGACTTAGTTCAACTATAGCTTCAAAACTAGGGCTGGGAATTGCCAAGGATCTCACGATATGATCATGATACTGCTGGTCCTGCTCACACTGCCCTACCCTATGCTTTGACTTCTTTCTCCCCTCTCTCTCCAGATAAAATCCTGCGACTTGTGACTGCAGGACGCCCAACAACCTGCCCGCTTGACCCCATCCCCTCCTCTCTTCTCCAGACCATCTCCGGTGACCTTCTCCCCTACCTCACCTCGCTGATCAACTCATCCTTGACCGCTGGCCATGTCCCTTCCGTCTTCAAGAGAGCGAGAGTTGCTCCCCTTCTCAAAAAACCAACACTCGACCCCACTGATGTCAACAACTACAGACCAGTATCCCTTCTTTCTTTTCTTTCCAAAACTATTGAGCGTGCCGTCTTTAGCCAACTCTCTTGCTATCTCTCTCAGAATGACCTTCTTGATCCAAACCAATCAGGTTTCAGGACTGGTCATTCAACTGAGACTGCTCTTCTCTGTGTCACGGAGGCTCTCCGCACTGCTAAAGCTAACTCTCTCTCCTCTGCTCTTGTCCTTCTAGACCTGTCTGCTGCCTTTGATACTGTGAACCATCAGATCCTCCTCTCCACCCTCTCCGAGCTGGGCATCTCCGGCGCGGCTCACTCCTGGATTGCGTCCTACCTGACCGGTCGCTCCTACCAAGTGGCGTGGCGAAGCTGTCTCCGCACCACGTGCTCTCACCACTGGTGTCCCCCAGGGCTCAGTTCTAGGCCCTCTCCTTTTCTCCCTATACACCAAGTCACTTGGCTCTGTCATATCCTCACACGGCCTCTCCTATCATTGCTACGCTGACGATACACAACTAATCTTCTCCTTTCCCCCCTTCTGATAACCAGGTGGCGAATCGCATCTCTGCATGTCTGGCAGACATATCAGTATGGATGACGGATCACCACCTCAAGCTGAACCCTGGCAAGACGGAGCTGCTCTTCCTCCCGGGGAAGGACTGCCCGTTCCATGATCTCGCCATCACGGTTGACAACTCCGTTGTGTCCTCCTCCCAGAGTGCGAAGAGCCTTGGCGTGACCCTGGACAACACCCTGTCGTTCTCCGCTAACATCAAGGCGGTGACCCGCTCCTGCAGGTTCATGCTCTACAACATTCGGAGAGTACGACCCTGCCTTACACAGGAAGCGGCACAGGTCCTAATCCAGGCACTTGTCATCTCCCGTCTGGATTACTGCAACTCGCTGTTGGCTGGCCTCCCTGCATGTGCCATTAAACCCCTACAACTCATCCAGAATGCCGCAGCCCATCTGGTGTTCAACCTTCCCAAGTTCTCTCACGTCACCCCCTCCTCCGCACACTCCACTGGCTTCCAGTTGAAGCTCGCATCCGTTACAAGACCATGGTGCTTGCCTTTGGAGCAGCGAGGGGAACGGCACCTCTGTACCTTCGGGCTCTGATCAGTCCCTAAACCCAAACGAGGGCATTGCGTTCATCCACCTCTGGCCTGCTGGCTCCCCTTCCTCTGCGGAAGCATAGTTCCCGCTCAGCCCAGTCAAAACTGTTCGCTGCTCTGGCACCCCAATGGTGGAACAAGCTCCCTCACGACGCCAGGACAGCGGAGTCACTCACCACCTTCCGGAGACATTTGAAACCCCACCTCTGTAAGGAATACCTGGGATAGGATAAAGCAATCCTTCTACCCCCCCCCCCACACACACAGCGGAGTCGCTCACCACCTTCCGGAGACATTTGAAACCCCACCTCTTTAAGGAATACCTGGGATAGGATAAAGTAATCCTTCTACCCCCCCCCACCCACACACAGCGGAGTCGCTCACCACCTTCCGGAGACATTTGAAACCCCACCTCTTTAAGGAATACCTGGGATAGGATAAAGTAATCCTTCTACACCCCCCCAAAAAAAATTGTAAAGTGGTTATCCCACTGGCTATAGGGTGAATGCATCAATTTGTGAGTCGCTCTGGACTAGAGCGTCTGCTAAATGACGTAAATGTGCCCTTGAGCAAGGCACTTAACCCTAATTGCTCCTGTAAGTCGCTCTGGATAAGAGCGTCTGCTAAATGACTAAAATGTAAATGTAAAATGTAAATGTGCCGATAAGATATGTATTGGGTAAATCCATTTGAATTCAATCACTTTTTGATAGCACACCTTTTTATTTGAACGAAACCTTTCATACATATTTGGCCATTGTAGAAGTGCTCAGAAAGTGACTATTTGGACCTGAATGCCAAAACAGTCAAGAGATAAAGGTGCTCAAAGTTGACCTATTTTACATACCCCAGACATCCATGTCTTCTTCATCACGGGAAAAGATAAACGGTTGAGATTGTTATCATTTAAAAGCTTACAAACAGGGTTGTCAAACTACTTCATAATTTCTTGAAAAAATTGTTTTGGAAATAAAATGTATGTCATTTGTTTTTATCTTAAAGGGGAATGGAAACACTTCAGGAATTAAAGCTGAGCAAAGAGATGTATTCAATCCACTAATACTAAACATGTGCTTGTAATATAGAAACATCTCTTTTTAGTATTTTGATCTTGAAATTTTTTTATTAGAGTTATGGGGAGCGCCATCTTGAATTGCCATAGTACCGACTGACGCCCATGGATAGTTGGTAGGAGTGAACAAATTGTGAGTTTTGGCGTGGAGACAAAGTGAATGCTGCCACTGGGAGGCGAAATGTCCTTCCTTAGGAAGGTGGGGGGTCAATTTCATGAATATTCATTAGTCTCGACATAGAACCCGTCGGGTGATTGGTTGAGCCTTCTTGAGTGTGTGACGTCACTCTGAGCCCTTACCAAAACACAAAACATGGCGGACAATTTCTCTCACCTCCGATCAGAAACCAGTAGTAACCACCAACATAAACAGCTATGTTACAATTAACTTGTGCAGTGATTTTTTGTTGACATTTAGAAAGTTTGCATTGAAATTGAAAATTTCCAGCTAGGGTGCGTTTCCATTTACCCATCTTGTGTCGATCAAAACAGCTGGATGTAATGACGTCACACCTAAAAAAAAATACATTAAATTAAACCTAGTGTTGAATAAAAATGTGTTGTGGTTGAAATGTTTCCATTACCCATTTAGGCAAATTACACACTAATAAATTGCCGACAGCCTGTATGCCCTTCCACCTATCGGTTTCATGTCTCAGATTGCCCGTGAAAGCCATCATGGATAGAATGCAATAATGGACTAATATTTGCCATATTCTAATAATTCTGCTGTGCCAACCTATTGCCACGGTCCATGTCATAGAGAAACTTGCACTCCTGTAGGCCTGAAATAATTGGATGGTGAAACTTGCCAGTCAACCAGAAAAGCAAGGCGAAGCAATTCAGCCATTCTTGAAAGTCAGGACAATCCTTGTCCTGCAGTAGGCATTTAGAAGTAAATGCTGAGTGGAGCATTATAGTTATGCGGTGACATCACGTGCCCGGCGTACCTTCAAAATGATTTGGCAATCATAACTGATTCAAAATCATATTTTGTCGCAATAAAGAAAGTTTGACAACAGAAAAATCCACCACGTCGAATGGATAACAACGTTGTCCATCTTCAGACAATTTATCCTATATCTGCCGTTTCCATTACACATTACTCATAGCTAGTTTATCCAATGACCATCGCATTTAGAAGGATAGTTACTGACCGAAATGTAGCCGGCTGGCTAGCTAGCATGCTGGCTCACACTGGCCATGCAGTAGCCAACTAGCTACCTAGCTAATCGTGGACACCAAAAGACACAGCGATCTAGACTTTGGAGCTCAAGGGCACACAGGCTATATTATCCAACTTGGGTTAACTTGCTCATATCAAGCAACACATAAAGACCGTTTGTGGAAAGGTAAAAATAACAATTAGTGGGCTCGTTTTTGAATGATCGGACAGTGAAACTAAAATAGATTGGTAGCTAGCTGGTGAGGCTTTCATTTATTTCACAAATTAATTTGGTGATCAAGCTGAGTTTTCCAAGTCGTTCGGTCGGTGCAAGAGTTGCGTTCAAGACAACTGGGAACTCGTGGTCAAATCATGACGTCAGTGATCTTCAGGTCGGAAAGTCGGAGTTCTAAAAAGATGCCAGAGTTACTGACTTGGAATTCCTAGTGGGATGACCGTTCAAAACTATTTTTCCTAGTTGTCTTGAACGCGGCATAACAATACAGACGGCTCTGTAGAGCAGTGGTTCCTTGGTGTGACGTTTTGATAACCGTGTAAATCTTTCTAGGACAAGGTGACTTATCAATATATTTGCCTGTATTTACCCCCCAAAAATGAAATGCTAATTAGCTGCTAATGTGGCTATCATAAAGAACTACATATGCCATGATCTGGATGAGACTGCTGAATTGAGGCAAAGGTAAGAATCTCTGGATTAACTATCTAATGTTAGCTAAATTTAGTAATGAATAAATTGGTTACATTCGGTGAACTGTCTTGTGCAAGTTTTAAATTGAAATGGTCAGCTAGAGATGACGTGCAGGAGCTTGCAGGGATTTGTTGTCTTGCACTTCTACTTTGATGCTAATTTGCATTTTCGAATCGGAGAGTAAATAGAGCCGTAAATATTGATAAGTCACCTTCTCCGAAAGAGATTTACATGGTTATCAAACCGTCATGCCAGGGTAAGCCTACACGAAACACAGCCCTTATTTTAAGTGTTTATACATTTCCCTATGGGAAAAATGAATGGTGGAAAAAACGATTGGAACCATTTCCCTGTTTGACCGCTAGGTTTTATGACACCTCCACTGTCGGGCTCTATTGTCACTGGTCGTTTCCCCTTTCTTGCATGCTTTTAATTCTGACTCTTCGTGTATTAGGCTATAGAAGAAAGAAATTGAAGTTGTAAAAGCCAATTACTGTTATTATATGCCTTATAATATTTTGTAATTCCAGTTAAATTTGGATGACAATATCCCTGATATGAATGTTGTATATAATGTTATGGTTATGATAGCATAATGTAGCTTGCACTTTGTTTTCAGTTTTGAATGAGACAATGCATTCCCCCTAACCTTATTCTTTCAATAAAGTTGTTTTTATTAATATTATTTGTGTATGTATTTCCTTATCAAATGTCAGACTAAATGCCATTTCCAATATGTTTTGGTGCATATATGTGTTTAATATACTATCCAGATAAGAGTAGCTATTTGGCTAACTGTTTACTTAACTATTTAGCAAAGTAAACAGTTAACCAAATAGCTACCCTGACTATCTGCATTGACCCTTTTTGCACTAAATGTTTTGACTCATCACATATGCTGCTGCTACTGTTTACCATCTGTCACTTTATTGTCGCAATAAAGAAAGTTTGTAATAATGGCTGGAATGGAGTCAATGGAATGGTATCAAACGTGGTTTCCATGTGGTTGATACCTTTCCATTGACTCCATTCCAGCCATTATTACGAGCCATCCTCCCCAAGGCAGCCTCCACTGCTACATATCTACCTCAATTACCTTGTACCCCTGCACATCGACCTGGCACTGGAACCCCTTGTATATAGCCAAATGATCGTTACTCATTGTGTATCTATTATTACGTGTTTTATTTTTCAATTTTCTTTCTTTCTCCATTGTTGGGAAGGGCCCATAAGTAAGCATTTCACTGTTAGTCCACACCTGTTGTTTACGAAGCATGTGACAAATAACATGTTATTTTATTGGTGAGCCTATATATTATTTGCAGTTACGCCTCATGGATGCAGACTGAAATACAGGTTAAATGCTTAGTATGTCACATGGTCTTGAAAACCACCTACTTACTACCTTATTACATTTGTATTCTCAGATAAGGGAGTGATCTAAACTACGTTTTGTGTTACAAACCTGAGGATAGATATGATAAAACAACACATTTCAATTGGATTTAGGCTGAAGTAGTCCACCGCATGCTTACCATCTTCAGAATCGATGCAGGGTTCACTGCATCATTTTTGACTTTGCTTGTTTTGACCAGGCTTCTGTCTGTAAGAAGAGACAAACAGATATATTAATAAAGAAAATAGTCAGAGACTAGCAGCAAAACTTCATTGTACATGACCTGACAATCTCCTGTACTGTAGTAGAAACAGACGTGTTTCATTGCAATCTCACCTTTATCTTTTGAGCCCCTATACAAGAAATGGCAATGCAATGACAGCTGAGAAAAACAACCAGAACGACAGTAGGAAACATTCTGTCAGTGTCAAACATCGAGGTCAGCAACACATGCAAACAGGACCAGTGGAGAAGCTTTTGTCAAGGTCATTTGGACTGATTAGTAGGCTATTGTAACAATTTTACCAAATGTGATGTACAGTAAATTTGCCAATAGATTGGATAATGAATCCCTAACTGTTTGACAGTACCAGTCACATTTAATTAGGAATGTATGCAAGTTACCATGACTCTTAAATGTTTTTGTAGTAGAAAGGCCTTTGTTAGCTAGTTCAATTGAAATCTAGCTATTAGCTAATGCACTAGAGGCAAGACAAAAAGATGAGGCTAGATATCGAGGCTAATGCACAGACTAGAGTCACTAGACAGTCAAAGACATAAAGAGCTAGCTCGAAAGGGCTAGCCATTATTGTAAACAATGAGGCTCATGCTTCACGATAGGGCCTAGTCATCAGACCTTACAACATGTTATCTGAATGTTAATATTGACTTATTTAAGAGACTAGTGATCACTTGAGTTACTGTTGCTAAATTAAGATTGAGGCCCGGTCGACACATACAGTATCCGTGTCATAACGGAGCCTGTGCTGCCTGTACCTCATCCAAACAACACTTCCAGCCTTAATTGTATGGATAGATAACTGTATAGCTAGATACCAAATCAAGTTTTATATCACAATGTTCTATCCACATATTCTAGTTGGATCGCCTGCTGCATCACTTTAACGTTAACTATCTATCTTCAAAACAAACCAGGTTTAGATATTGACATACTAACTAGCTAGTTATTTCAACACGGTTATCCTACGTAAGATATCATCAGCTGCACATTAGTCGCATCAACGTCACGGTTAGCTAGCACTTGCAAGCTGGCTAACGAGAACAGCTCGAGTTGTAGCTATCAACTCAAAAGATCACTTGGCTGCAAGCTAATTGCGGACCCATTCCACTCACCAGCTAGCTAGCAATACAGCTAATAAAATAGCTAAAACACACCGATAATAATTCTACAGCCAATCTACCAGCTGTCATTGACTGTTAACACAACAAATGTGTGGCTAGCTAACGAATGATTTAGCTAAAGTTAGCTAACTGAGCAATGTTAAGAGGGTTCACATCAATGACATTACAGGCATTTGATTGCAGTAGCTGCTATGCTGTTGATATTCTTAGGGTATTTAAAATTGTTCAACATACTTTCCTTTAGATTAATCTTGAAAAAAGCTTTGGGTGTTCTTCTGTTGTAGACTTGCATCTGTTATTGTCTTCCTTATTGTGCCATAACGGAATTATTTCCTAAGTGTTGATTGGCTGCAATGTGGAGTTCAGAAATGTAAGACCAATCGACAACAGGTTTGTTGGGCAATGAGAAAAAAAGTCAGGGCTATATTCAAGATGTGCTGACGTTCCAACGTTTTGCAGCATTGCCAAGGCCTGGTCAACACACAGTACACATTACAATAGTGCACTAAAGAAATCGAGCTCTGTATATAAAAATGCAGACGATTGAATGTCAAAAATCCTGTATAAAATTTATCGTATCCACATGTGGATTGCAATTTCATTCCAATTTGTAATAAATGTCCACTATAAAATAAAAATGAGCTAAAAAAATAATTTAAAAAAATGGCCAGTGTTTACCCTATTATTTCATAGGTGGGACTGCCCTTCTGCCCAAATACAGTTTATAATAGAGTTTGGGTGCTGTTGGTTGGTTTGACAAAATTGACAAGTTTCTCATCAGCTCATCGACGACACAGTAAAACTGACTGCACATTCAAATAGACCCTAGATAAAATTATGCATCTGGCTCGTCACCCCTAAACAAAAATTCCAACAGAGCCTGCCTGAAGGTTGCAGCTGACCTAGCAGGACTAGTATTTTTTAGACTCATCAAATCTCTCTTATTTCAGAGGTAATCAAATCCGTGCCTTTGAGGTCTGCAGTGCTGCAGATTTGATTTTCTCCCTGGTAATTTTAATCAAGTCCTTGTAATGTCATTGACTAATCAAAACCCACTCACCTGGTGTCCCAGGTCTAAATCGGTCCAGGTCCCAGATTAGAGGGGAAGGATGAAAACCAGCAGTTCTGCAGACAATGATTATACATGTCTAAGCTTCATTCTCCACTAGAGTGCACTATGTCCTATCTTTCAATTACAGATAGTAGAAAATAGTAGTAAATGTTATGATAAGTAAAAGTGGTTAACATTTGGAGGCTCTTTGAATCCGTTGTATCCTAGATAGATCTACACTTACATTGACCTTTCTTTCTTCACAAACATTTATAGGCTACAATCAAACACTGGATAACTTATGAGTATTTATTTCCATGTTTTATTTTGTACACATGAAATATTATTAGCAGTACTGTATGTTCCTTTGGTGGATTCATTTTCGTACTTTACAGACAAAAAAAAGAAAGGAACAAACACAGCAGACCAATTTAACACACAGTGGCTATTTGAGGAATGTCTTTATTGCATCCAACACTTACCAGACCTCTGTTTTCTCAACAATTGTCAATTGAGTCACAAGCTGACTTGCATTAATCCAGCACCTACATTGATAGAGCAGCTGTTCTCATGGCATATCTCCCACCTTCATATTCATGTCAACATACAGTGAATTCTTTGAGAGGGCTATATGAATACACTCTAAAAAATTAGGGGTTCAACAAAGGTTCTTCTAAGATCCTCAAAGTTCTTCGAAGAACATTAGGGTTATTGGCACTGAAAATTGCCCTCAAAAGGTTCTTCCAAGAACCCCATAGGAGGTGGGGTTCATCGAGGAACCTCCTTAGTTGGTGGGGGTTCTTGCAGGAACCTAACTGCCCAACTGAAACATTTGGATTTGAATTTGAAAGGACTGCAGGTGCAGGCACTTACCTGAAAAATGTAAAGATCTCCTCAATTTAAGGTAAGGTTTGTCCCTTGTATGATTACATTTACATTTTACATTTTAGTCATTTAGCAGACGCTCTTATCCAGAGCGACTTACAGGAGCAATTAGGGTTAAGTGCCTTGCTCAAGGGCACATTTACGTCATTTAGCAGACGCTCTTATCCAGAGCGACTCACAAATTGGTGCATTCACCCTATAGCCAGTGGGATAACCACTTTACATGATCTAAATTGATATTGTTATATGATGATACCATCAATCTTTTCATATTTGTGCAAATCTTTCTAAAACAGAAAATGGACACAATTCAATGGATATCAATCAATGAAGAGGTAAGAATATGTAGGCTACAAGAATATGTTGAAGGCTAGCTGTATTGGGTGCAGATGACTGAACTGCTCACTTTTGTGTCTGTGTCTGCAGGTATACAGACGAGGAGGCATACAAAGATATGTCTATTGGTATGTTATGCAGATCACATGTACCATCCTCCTCCCTTGCCTCTTCAATGAAAATCCCATAGGCCTCTACATTATGGACAAGGTATGTCTATGAAAACCATCATCAAAACAGTTTATTTCATTCACATTTACCACAAAAATCAAGGTATGAATACTATCGTGTGCATGTTTTGTTAATGATCTATGTAATTACTATTTTTTGGATTCACAGATGTCACCCTCCCCACACCTCTGAATATAACAGGAAATCTGTTTGATCATCATGCAGTGCAAAATCATTCTGGCTATGGATACGGAGAACATCAACACGTTAACATCAACACGCCAGAGGATATACCCATTGGACTTGGGGCTCTGCTTTGAGTTGACCTCATATTTTGATTTTTTACTTCTGCTTTGCCACTAAAATCATAATAAACACTGAGAACTAAAATATTGTGTTATTGTTATGCGTATTATTATTAATAATACGGTCGGTTGGTTATCCACAGGGGGTTGTTCCGGAGGCCAAACTAGAGATTGTGATGGTAGTATGAGGCCGCGACTGGAGCTGCTGCTGCTCTCGCACACTTGACTGTAAACTGGGCTCAAGAGCCTGTCCTACCCATCTTTGCAATATAAGCAATAGTTGCATGTGCCGGTTGACTAAAGGGGATTCCATGGAGAAGAAAGATAGCCTATAAACTATGGCAGAATTGTAAACTCAGTAGGTATGGTGTCAGTCTCACAGTATTGGAGCTTTTTGTGTGTGATGTGTGGTAGAATTTGACTCAATAGTTCTGTGTTTGCTTGAGGTTCACGTCTCGCTGTTATATTTGTGGTACATCAATCAAGGAACTTATATTTTGGTAAACTATGCAGTACATTATAGTATTATTATAGGGAAATAGCCACTGAATACTAATGCCTATAGTTCAAACGCTGCTATAAAGCCGTGCCAAACAAAACAATGTCCCTTTTTCAAACCAAGAGCGGCTGTGTAGAGCACCATCTGAAAAGGAGGAGTTTGTCTGGACTCACATTTAACATTAGTCTGGGTAGCTCTGCCACACTAATGACGGCGGTGCTACTGTAAAGCGCCTGTATTTCATAAGCAGCTCTACAGCCACCCTTCCGTCCTCTGTTGGATTTAATGGTCATATTTAATATGCCATAATGAGATAAAATGAATGGCAACACCCACAACTAAACTTGGAGGAAACGGAAGATGATTTGAAAATGTTTTGGAGAATAAATTATCTACATGAACTGAAACTTAACTGTAAACACAAGAGGGAACATTTTTGCACACAGGTCAAAAAAGCACGGTTTGTTTTTCTAACTATTACACATGCACACTAATAATCCGATATTACCTTGATTATGAAGAAGAAGAAGATGAAGAAGAAGAAGAATGTGCTATTTTTATCTAAATCAGAGTATGGTCTTAAGTAAGCATACTCCGATTAAAACACAAAGCATATCAAACAATTTTTGAATTATTAGAGGAGTATTAGGACATCTCACTCAGACTAGTATTCCACAAGGTACGTTGACACTGCATGTGCACCTTTGTGTGCAAGGTCTGAGACTGCCTTTTGAAGGTAATGGCTAATGAGGTATTTAAAACTGGTGTAGCTTCGGTGTAGAGACAAAAGAGAACAATCATATAATCATCAAATATATAACCATCTCCACCCTTATTGTAATTTAAGAAAGCATCAGAATAGAAAAAAGCAAGAAAAAAAGCAATACTTTCATATAAAAGTATCACACAATCCAATTGGACTCAACCTCCCTTGACTTGTCGAATTGAGTTACAGTGATCATGTGTGTCAAATGTTGCCACCACATGTCGAGACGAGTGCATGCATGCCATCTTTTGTGACTTCTGAGAAACGGGTTAACCATATGATGTCAGTGGCCCTCTGCCAAAATGAGGACTACTTTTACACAGTACTACTTTAAGGTTAACACGCTACTTACTTCCTCTACACCAGTAGGAGGACAGGACCCAATATATTATGACCTGAAAGCAAAGTTCACCCAATTTTAAAGCTGCAATATGTAACTTTTTGGGCGACCCGACCAAACTCACATAGAAATGTGAGTTATAGATCTGTCATTCTCATTAAAAGCAAGTCTAAGAAGATGTAGATCTGTTTTATATGCACTATTTCTATGCTTCCATTTCTTACGTTTCGTTTTTTGCGTCTTTAACTTTCGATTTTGTACACCAGCTTTCAACAGCTGAAAATTTAATATTTCTGGTTATGGAAAATATATTTCACTGTGGTTTAGATGGTACAATGAATCTCTACACAATGACTGCTTGTTTTGTCACAAACTGAAATTAGGCGAACTATTAGAATTTTAGCAACCAGGAAATGGCGGAGCGTTTTCTGCATATTGCACCTTTAAAATAGGCTACACACACAGATCTTGAGCCTGAATATGACTTACTAGAACTTTATGGGGCAAAGGTGATCTAAGGAACGGAGCTGTTGTTGGAGAAATCAGTAAAACTGGGACAAAATATGCCACTGATTTAAATGCATAGGAGAGTATCCTGTCGAGGCAGACACAGGCTTGTGCCAATGACATGTGCACCATAGGCCCAGAAGTGTGAGGGGCTGAGGGCCTACAATACCGCAGTGTATCAGGGTCCCATCAATGTACAGTGTTTTGGCCAAACAATAGGCGTCTCTTACAGACACTGAGTGTCACACGACGGCGATGAATGTTCCCAGCTGCCAGGCACAAAACCGTGCCTCTCATGACAGTACAGTCATGTCATTGGAACAGAAAAACTGTTCTATACATCCCAGCCCACCAGATGTGCAGCCAAAGGACACGCCCACACGAACGTGCACAAAGACATGCATGTACATGTGCACAAAAACACACACACTTATACAAACACACACATACCACCTGTCCTGGAGTCCTAATTTGATGGTAGAAAAGATAAGTGTTGTCCTAAAGGTGGGTCGCTAAAGTGACAACAATGCAGACAAAAAGACAGTGGAGGTTGGTTCACCTTTTTATTTTTTGAAACGTCGCAGACACCCGGTATTTTGTATCATAAATTGGGCTTAAGTAATACAGCATTTGTATGCATGTAATATCCCATCAAACACGCATGCATGCATGCACAAACACACAATCATTGCCTCTATAATCTACACTCACCACTCTTTACACACACACACTCACACACACACACACACACACACACACACACTCACATACACACACACACACACACACACAACTCAGTGTCACCCACACTTGCCCCCCTCCACCCACTTTCCCCACCCTCTGCCCCAGCTGTCTGCTGCACTCAAGGCCTACGGGCTGACATTCTCTCCATTACATCAGGATCTCATGTACTTTCACATTCAGGCATGTGTCACTCCCTCTCATGTGCACACGCTTGCCCATCAAGCCCACTGGCAGAGCAGGCCAGGCATTCATGCCAACTCCCTGTGGAGGATATGGGCATACTAGCCACATGCATGGGAAAATACACACATTCTTGACATGGGTGACCTGCTGACACTGGGAAATATGTGCCCACTTAAGTAATGTACATTGGTCCAAATGATGGTCGGGAAATATTTGGTTGTTATTTGTCATGTAGAATAGATAGTATTGTCTGCTGAGACTTTTAAAGTGAAATTATCTTTTATAACCTCTGATTTTTTGTTATTTTGCCACCTAAGTGAACATCAATTCATTTTTGTATATTTGAAATAGACAAATACAATGACATACACAAGTAGACTGGTATAAAATGACTTTATTCATGTACGTGCCATGTTTTCCTTCATAGTTTCCCTCAAACTCAATTTCCCCCAAATCAACTAACATCCTTTGTTGTGCAGAAAAGACTGTGTTGTCTGATGACGTGAAATTATTTTATATGATGGATATAACTTTCAATATGCTCCTTTTGTTATCTGCCTCTGTCACGACTTCCGCCGAGGCTGCCTCCCCTCCTTGTTCGGGCAGGTTTCGGCGTTCATCGTCACCGGCTTACTAGCCCCTGCCGCTCCATATATCATCATTCCATTTGTCTTGTCTTGTCAATTACACATACCTGGTTCATATCCCCTCATTAGTCCGTGTATAAGTGTTCCCTCTGCCCCCTTGTCCTTGTGTGTGATTGTTTTATGTGAAGATGAGTGTAGCTCGGTTGAGCTACCCGTACGTTGTATTGCCGGGGTTATTTCTTCCTGTGTGCCTGTATTGTGTTCCAGTGCGCCTGTATTACGCCCTGTGCTGTTGACGCTATCCAGCGTAACTGTGTACTACGGAATAAACTCTGTATTCGGTGATTTACCCTCCTGCGCCTGACTCCTTCAAATCACACTCTCACAGCCTCAGTGAACATCGATTCATACACATTATTAATTCATTTTTGTATATTTGAAATACACAAATACAATGATATACACTGAACAAAAATATAAATGCAGCATGTAAAGTCTTGGTCCCATGTTTCATGAGCTGAAATAAGAAATGTTTCACACGCACAAAAAGCTTATTTCTCCAAAATGTTGTGCACAAATTTGTTTACATCCCCTGTTAGTGAGCATTTCTCCTTTGCCAAGATAATCCATCCACCTGACAGGTGTGGCATATCAAGAATCCGATTAAACAGCACGATCATTACACAGGTGCATCTTGTGCTGGGGACAATAAAAGGCCACTCTAAAATATGCAGTTTTTTTTACACAACACAATGCCACAGGTTTTGAGGGAGCGTGCAATTGGGATGTTGACTGCAGGAATGTCCACCAGAGCTGTTGTCAGAGAATTTAATGTTAATTTCTCTACCATAAGCCGGCTCCAACGTCGTTTTAGAGAATTTGGCAGTACGTCCAACCGGCCTCACAACTGCAAACCGTGTATGGTGTCGTGTGGGTGAGCGGTTTGCTGATGTCAACGTTGTGAACAGAGTGCCCCATGGTGGCGGTGGGGTTATGGTATGGGCAGGCATAAGCTAAGGACAACGAACTCAAGTGCATTTTATCGATGGCAATTTGAATGCACGAAAATACCGTAACGAGATCCTGAGGGCATTGTGAGACCAATGTTTTTAAGGTATCTGTGACCAACAGATGCACATCTGTATCTACACACAATACCCCATAATGACAAAGCAAAAACAGGTTTTTAGAAATGTATTTTTATTCTTTTGAAATACTGAAATATCACCTTTACATAAGTATTCAGCCCCTTTACTCAGTACTTTGTTGAAGCACCGTTTGCAGCGATTACAGCCTCGAGTCTTCTTGGGTATGACGCTAAAAGCTTGGCACACCTGTATTTGGGGAGTTTCTCCCATTCTTCTCTGCAGATCCTCTCAAGCTCTGTCAGGTTGGATGGGGAGCGTTGCTGCACAGCTATTTTCAGGTCTCTCCAGATATGTTAGATCGGGTTCAATTCCGGGCTCTGGCTGGGCCACTCAGAGACTTGTCCCAAAGCCACTCCTGCATTGTCTTGGCTGTGTGCTTAGGGTCGTTGTCCTGTTGGAAGGTGAACAGTCGCCCCAGTCTGAGGTCCTGAGCGCTCTGGAGCAGGTTTTCATTAAGGATCTCTATGTACTTTGCGCTGTTCATCTTTCCCTCGATCCTGACTAGTCTCCCAGTCCCTGCTGCTGAAAAACATCCCCACAGCATGATACTGCCACCACCATGCTTCAGGCCAAAGAGATCAATCTTGGTTTCATCAGACCAGAGAATCTTGTTTCTCATGGTCAGAGTCTTTAGGTGCCTTTTGGCAAACTCCAAGCGGGCTGTGATGTGCCTTTTACTGAGGAGTGGCTTCCGTCTGGCCACTCTACCATAAAGGCCTGATTGGTGGAGTGCTGCAGAGATGGTTGTCCTTCTGGAAGGTTCTCCCATCTCCACAGAGGAACTCATGAGCTCTGTCAGAGTGACCATTGGGTTCTTGGTCACCTCCCTGACCAAGGCCCTTCTCCCCCGATTACTCAGTTTGGCCAGGCGGCCAAACTTGGTGGTTCTTGGTGGTTCCAAACTTCTTCCATTTAAGAATGATGGAGGCCACTGTGTTCTTGGGGACCTTCAATGCTGCAGGCATTTTTTGGTACCCTTCCCCAGATCTGTGTCTCGACACAATCGTGTCTTGGAGCTCTATGGACAATTCCTTCGACCTCATGGCTTGGTTTTTGCTCTGACATGCACTGTCAACTGTGGGACCTTATATAGACAGGGGTGTGCCTTTCCAAATCATGTCCAATCAATTGAATATACCACAGGTGGACTCCAGTGAAGTTGTAGAAACATGCCAAGGATGATCAATGGAAACAGAATGCACCTGAGCTCAATTTCGAGTTTCATAGCAAAGGGTTTGAATACTTATGTAAATAAGGTATTGCTGTTTTTTTTTAAATGTTTAAAAACATTTGCAAAAATGTGTTTTCACTTTGTCATTATGGGATATTGTGTGTAAATTGCTGATTTAAAACAAATATTTAATCCATTTTAGAATAAGGCTGTAACGTAACAAAATGTGGAAAAAGTCAAGGAGTCTGAATACTTTCCGAATGCACTGTATGTGCCCTCTTGTCCTTCCTAGTTTACCTCAAACTCCAGCCTGGCCTCAGAGCCATACGAAATATACTTTACATATTTCAGAGCAGCACCAAGCCATATGATACCTACTAATGGTCTAGTTACTTGAGACAGAAACGAAAGTAGGGAGGTTGGTTGGGGAGGATGGGTGGACGTAATCTGCGACAGTCTAGCAATCCAAAGGTTGCATGCTCAAGTTGCGTCGGGGACAACAGTAGCATTTTAGCTAACCCAATTCACCTAACCTGCTATGTAAATTCACCTAACCTTTGTAGTTAGTTTCCCTAACCCCCAACATAAATTCTCCTTAATTCTTGTTTGTTGTTTTGGCGCAACAAGAAACCTGGTCTCAGATTGTGGTCCTCTGTAGCTCAGCTGGTAGAGCACGGCGCTTGTAACGCCAAGGTAGTGGGTTCGATCCCCGGGACCACCCATACACAAAAATGTATGCACGCATGACTGTAAGTCGCTTTGGATAAAAGCGTCTGCTAAATGGCATATTATTATTATTATTATAAGGATGTGCAATACTATACATCTCCCAAGATGTATTATACGTTACATCATCCAATTCGTATGCTATTGTATGACCGGGTAAGACGTATGATACTATACGTCCTCTAATTCTTATGATATTGTACGACCGCTATTCCATTCATAATGTAACCTAACGTAACGTAACATATCATACTAAATGGAGTGTCACAGTTTCACGTACAGAATAATACGAATTGCCCCGAGTCCACGTTGCAAACTCATTTTACCCCAATTCACCTATATATCTACACTTATATGAAACATTAGGAACACCTTCCTAATATTGAGCTGCACCCCCCTCCCCTTTTGCCCTCAGAACATCCTCAATTCGTCGGGGCTTGGACTCTACAAGGTGTCGAAAATGTTCCACATGGATGCTGGCCGTCATTTGGGTGGTGGACCATTCTTGATGCACACGGGAAACTGTTGAGCGTGAAGAACCCAGCAGTGTTGCAGTTCTTGACACAAACCAGTGCACCTGGCACCTACAGTACTACCATACCCCGTTCAAAGGCACTTAAACCTTTTGACTTGCCCAATCACCCTCAATGGCACACATACACAATCCATTTCTCAATTTCTTAACACACACAAACCAAATCCTTCTTTAAACTCTCTTCTCCACTTCATCTACACTGATTGAAGTGGATTTAACATGTGACATAAATAAGGGATCATAGCTTTCACCTAACCAGTCTATGTCATGGAAAGAGCAGGTGTCCTTAATGTTTTGTATTCTCAGTGTATATGCCATTTAGCAGAAGCTTTTATTCAAAGCAACTTAGTCATGCGTACAAACATTTTAACTATGGGTGGTACCGTGAATTGAACCCATTATCCTGGCGTTGCAAGCACCATGCCCTACCAACTAAGCTACAGAGGACCACCTAACTTCTGTGCTGTAGATACTGGACAAGCTAGATTGTTTTGCAGCACAAACACAATTTTCTAAATATCATTCATTTGCATTTCATGTACAAACTTTCTAACATTATTGCCAGGATGCAATCCGATCGGATGTTGTAGCGTGCTTGACATTTAAAGGTAATTTCTGATTGAGCTGACATATGCAGTGTTTACCGTGAATTTCGAACTCTGCGAATGTGGGAACGCGCATTGTCAACAACGCCCGATCGGTATTGAATCCTGGCCTATAACAATATCACATTTCCAGTCACAAATTAACTCACCTCTGCATAGTGGGTGCTGGCTAAGCTAGGGTACATGTATTGTTTTTCTACACAAGATCTATTGGGACTTTCTATTGGAATATGTCTGCTTGCCTGGGTTACTGTAGTGCTGCATATTTTCACTCTGTTCTGCCTTCCTGAGTCTATAGGCCTGTGAAACAGTCCGTCACCTCTTGAGCAGGACAGGGGGCTGTGGTTGGGGGCTGTGCGTGTGTATGTGTGCGCAGGGAGGCTGGGGGGGGGAGCAGCCATAAAAACCCAGGCAGGAGGGCACAAGGATTTATTTCACACATACACACACTGCACACACACAAAGCTCACGTTTAAGCCTGCACACTGCACGAGTGGGAGCTTATGAAGGAGATATTGTACATGTGGGGCAGCGAGTTTCGTGTGTGTACATTTCAGTGTGGGTGGGTAGCTCAGTAGTCCCCTGTAGCTCAGTTGGTAGAGCATTGCGCTTGCAACGCCAGGGTTGTGGGTTCGTTTCCCACGGGGGGCCAGTATGAAAATGTATGCACTCACTAACTGTAAGTCGCTCTGGATAAGAGTGTCTGCTAAATGACTAAAATGTGAATGTGTGTGCAGACGGACATGCCTGATTTTGTTGTGTGCCTCTCTGGACTTCTATATGAGTGTTGCGTTTGTGTGTGTACTGCACTTGTACGGTATGTACCCGCATATATATGACAGTCACTTGTTTGTCTCTGTACATCATAATGTATACAGTTGTGTTGTGTACATCTGCATGTGCATTGGATGTGTAAGTGAGTGCATGCATGAACATGAGGCCAGCCCAGGAAGTGACTCCACCCTGGAGCAATGTACAGAATTTGCCGTGGCACCTCCTGTGGGGCGTGGGGGGAAGCCCATGCAGGCTGCATGTGTAATGGCAGATGGAGAGCAGAGCTGGTGAGCTTCACAACGGCCCATAGCTTCTCCATCTTCTCCCTCTCAAAAGACTCCATTGTTCCCAGTGTGGAGAGAGATCAGAGCTAAAGGGGGCTGAAGCCGGTTGACTGGGGCGGCTGGGGCAGTGGGTGTTGGGATGCTGCCTAAAACCACATGGAGGAGAGAGCAAGACACAGGCCAGCTCTGTGTGCTTCACAGCTCACTGTTGGAGCGCTGCCCCAGTTTAGCAGTGCCGTACGAAAAACTCCACAACACAACATAAAAAACACACATAACTGTCAGAGAACCACCCCGGGCATCGAAAGCCAACCAATGGACTCAACGGTCTCAGGCAACCCATACAACCCCACCGGGGACTGCATTTGACCGTTGTTTGTCTTGATTCACTGGAATAGTGTTGTACTTTTATGCATTACCTGACTGGACCAATCAGCTTTTGCCACTGACTTCTGCAAGCTGGGTAGTGGTGTGTGCTACTTTTACACTAAATACTATGGGAAACAGTTTGGGGTAAAATCGCAGTATCATGAGCTAATTAATTACTTGCTGTTTCACCACCACTTATTTGGTGTTGGACATTCTAGGGAGAGTTACTTAGGATTGTATTTTACTTTAGAAAGTGTCATGGAAACAAATTTGATAAGCAACAGCTAAGAAACAAAGGAGCAACAAAGACTGCAACATTTAAATTCTACCAACCAATTTTTTTTTAAGAACTAGTCACAAGACAGTGTATTTGTGGAGTGTTTTCACTTTTTTATTGAAACAGTACGATCAAAAACACTGCAATTAAATAAAAGGAGTCAAACAAATCAGACAGTAAAATTAAAGACCTAGAGTTGATCATATGGAGCAAGCGGAAACAAACGTCGTCGCAAACGATTGCAGTGTCTAAAGCGGATTCATTAAACAATTATCATCACTCATTCAGTGCACTTATTAACTGAGTTCTTAAAGCAAGCGGAGCTAAGCTGAGACTGAATTATTTTTACACCCATTAATGACTACTAACGACTATGAAGAAAATGTGTGTGGGGGGGCTGCATTTAAAGATTGTGTATACTCTATTCCAACTAAAGTAAGCAGTAGTACGGTGTATACATTGTAAACGACAATGCTAGCAGAATGGGGGCTATTGACCACTACCTGTAAATGGAACACATTTTTCAGTGAAAACCTGAAGTCGTCAAAGCTGTCCTATTGGAATGGGTGGCAGTTAAAGTACAGTCAATTCACATTAATGTACTTCAATAGTAAAATCTCCAAACGATGCAGGGAATACCAGAGACAGTGGCACAAACCCTTCTGCTAAATTTCACAGATATGTATTAGGTTTTTATATGTCAGTGTTAAAGCTGGCAGAATGTCACGTTACACTTGCAAATGAGGCGTCTTTTCATTAGCCCCTCGCTAACCCTCAGAACATGAGCACAATGTCAGTACAACTTCTGCATACAGTGCTTCATATAGTTGTTGAACATTTCTGTAGTGAGGGACTCATTGGCTAGGTGTTAAGGTGACAAAATACTAATGTGGTTGGTTTTTCAGAAGGATTTTCAGTTAGGTCCATTGGCCACAATAGCCTATGGCTGCTTTGCAATGTTCCATATACTGAATGCTATAGTGAGCAACTGCAACATATGATAAAGTAATAACTATAGTCCCTTTGCATGGTATATACACCCTATGGAATTCACAACATTCTCTCCCGTCTCCTTTTTTTCCATATTCCCATTTTTTCTTGTGTCGTTTTTTGTATAGTTTTTAGGTCCTCTTCACCAACTCAAATGCACATCTGTGTTAATGTACACACCACTGCATAAGAGAGAGCGTTTTCTACCACAAGTTAGATAATCCCTTACTTATTTTTACGAATCCAAATGAAAGACCCTGAAATTCACTGTGACATCCTGTGGGCAACCTTTTTTTCAGTTTGGTTGTTGGTATGGGGGGTTGCTGTGTGGTTGGGCAGGACCGTTGATGTCAATGGCTCTGTCTTGGGGTTGGGGGAGAAGAGGAGAGGTGGGCAACCATCCTCCCCCACACACCTTCCCCTCCTTTTGTCAACAGTCCAAGATCCTGGTTAAGTTAGAGTAGCATGCTTGTTTAATGACAGGAAATTACATAGTTCAGAATTGCCAGAACTTTTTGGGGACTTCCTGTCTTGCAGCCTTTCTCCTCAGGGGCTGAGGGATGAAAAGAGAAGGAGAAAGAGAGAGTAAGACACACAGGCCAACACACATAAACATCTGGTTATAGCTCATAAAAATGTCAGTTGATGGTTTGGAAAATAAAATATAAAACGTTTATGATTTTAAAGATAACACAGCACCTACATAACATTACTTTTAGTAGATACTGCAGTTTTTAATGAAATGTCATAATTCATAAATATAAGGAGTCTCCATTGACCCCAAAATGAGTAAAGAAAAACACGGATTATTTTAATTTAATTAATTCAAAAGTCACACACTTCATTATACTGGGTGTTATCTTGGTTATGGACACTGTACAGACATATATGGCTTGGGATAAGGATATTGTTTGTTTTCAATGGTTTTAAAAAAGGAGAAACAGACTTGAAATCATGATATTTGTGAAAGTAAAATGTATTATATTCCAAATCTAGTCAATTCAAACAAAGAGTTTCAAAATGGACCAATGACAACAACAAATATTTTTGAATTAGTTATCGAGGTAGAACATTCAAGATGACAGCCTTGAATTGTTACTCCGTTTCAGACCAATATGTGATCGAGATTGGCAACATAATCAATCGCAATTAACGATGTAAAGCCAAACGGCTGTCTTCTGGAAAATTCTGCCACCACAGCAGGGAAACCATTTATCAAATGGACCTACTAATTCAATACACAAGGCGTTTGACCGAAATTGAATCTCAAATAGAGCCACTTGTTTCAGTGAATGAACAATGCCTGATGGCTCATAGGCCCATGAGTGGATGTCTCAGAGAGGAGTAGCAACCAATAGCCTGTCGGACAGTTTGTCTGCCTGACAGTTTGTCTGCATCCCAAATGACATCCGATTCCCTTTATAGTGCACTACTTTTGAAAGTAGTGCAGGGAATAGGGTGCCATTTGAGATGCAGCCTTTGTTATGTGTCTGTGATGTTGGACCATGGAGAGTCAGGGGGTTAAGATTATTAACTGGGATAACAATCAAAGAGAAAATTACAGAAACCAAGATGCTTTCTTTTTTGGCAGCCTTTTTCTTAGCAACAGCAGCAGCAGCCCTATGGCATAGAAAACGTTCCCCGTTAGCAGGCAAGCACATCCCCAAATATGACAGTATTCAGAGGAAGAGGTGTTGTAGAGAGTACAGCAGCGGTCTGTTGGAACATGCTTCTTGTTCCCATTTGAAAAGTTAATACAACTTCCTTTTCAAAGGAATACACACACCTCTATTTGAATCTTTGATGTTAAGAGGACCAGTTATGGTTGAAAAGTGATGCAGGTTGTGTCTTACCTATTAAACTACATTCTTCATAACACCCTCTACACCCATTTCACCATAGTGGCTTAAAGGGATAGTTTGGGAATTTGGCAATGAGGCTCTTTATCTACTTCCCCAGAGTATGTATCTGCATGCATAAGTTGTGGAGTATTGTGCATGGTTTTATTGTGCATGGTTTTATGGTAGCTTCATGCTTCTACAGCATGCTTAGTCCTCTCCCAAGATCATGACAAGGCAAACAGGACATGCAGAGTGTGTATGCGTGCATGTGCATGCCTGCATATGAATGTGCGTGTGTATCCATAGACATAGAATGACTCATTCTAGTTCAATATGTGTATCCCTTGGAGGTACTTACGAGTATTTACCCATTCTCCTCACCACGGCGATCACCACGGCGATGACAACGATCACTGCCACTAATGCACCAATAACAATACCCACCACTTGTCCAGAGCCCATACCCTCTGTGGAAGGAACACAAAGGCTGAGTTACTCCAGCAGACCGACCTCAATAGGGAAACAACAACACAGGAAGGAAACCAAGAGGAGAAGGAAAAAATGAATGGAAAGAGGGAAAGACAGAACAAAGACAACATCAACTAAAAGGCAAGAATAGAAATTAAGAGACCAGGGGGCAGAGCAATCTCATGGTGTCTTGAGCTCTACATATCCTTGGCCTCTATTTGATTCCCCTCTATGGGAGCAGACAGACTGTAGCATCGGGAGGATTTCCTCAGCTTCATGGTGTCTCTATATCTCTATCTAATTGCAGATATCTCCTATCCTGAGATCCTCAGTCCTTACCCTCTGGCTCTTCCACCACCACCTCCTCCTCCTCAGACTCTGCAGCTGCCGTGGCCTCGGCTTCGGGTTCCGCCGGGGCCTCGGTGATGATGGTAGGGGCCTCTGTTGCGGCCGTCTCCTGCTTGGCAGCTTCAGTGGCGGCGGCAGGGGCTTCGGTCTCCACAGAAGCGACCTCCGTCGCCTCGGGGGCAGCAGCCTCGGTAGCGGCGGGTTCTTCGGTGGCAGGGGTGTCCGTTACGACCTCCTCGGCCGCAGCCTCGGGTTCAGCTGCCGGGGCATCGGTGACTACGGGATCTTCCTCTTTGGGGGCCACGGTGGCCTCGGGAGCAGCAGGGGCGTCTGTCACCAGCTCTACTGGTGTCACCAGTGTGCCTGAGGGACAGCAAAGAGAGGTCAGAGACTGGTAGAGGCAAATTAACAATATTCGCACATGCTGAAGAGAAAGGCTACATTTGTTGATGACATACATGATAATTTCTTTTTGAATGTAATAATAATAATAATAATAATATGCCATTTAGCAGACGCTTTTATCCAAAGCGACTTACAGTCATGCGTGCATACATTTTTGTGTATGGGTGGTCCCGGGGATCGAACCCACTACCTTGGCGTTACAAGCGCCGTGCTCTACCAGCTGAGCTACAGAGGACCACAATGTGATGTTAATCCCCTAAACAACAGCTCGTGGAGTCCTATTCACCATTTGGTTTCTCTCTGTCATTTCACAATAGTTTTGAAATGTAGTAGCTGGAAAAAGAGAATGACGGTTGGAAAGTCCCTCATTGCAAGGGCATGGTGAGAGAATTTGAGAGAAAAACTACATAAATATTAACATTCTTCTTCGACATTATGTTCCCAAGCCTAAGGCTTGACTCATCAGTAGCAGTGAGAACATGGCTGCCACATCCCATGACTGAACAAACGTTGGTCCTCCCTCCTCCTCCCCAGTCCCACCCACCCCGCCCCTCTCCATCCTGTCTTGGGCCGTGTTTGCGCACTCGCATGCCACACCCTCTGCCTCATTTGCTGTTCATGGAGTCTCCACCTTAACAGGCCCTGGATGGGGATGGCAGGAAGTCAGCAGATGAGGCCATACCATTAAAACACCAAGAGGGGTAAGAAACAATGGACACTTCAGTATAAAACACCACAACTAGGTGCTTAACAGTTGTTGCAGATTGCTTGAGAAAACGTCATCCAAATTACTCGGATGTGTTCGAATTAGTTGTTTGTGATGTTACCAGAGAGACCAAAGATCTACACGATCTCAACTTTAAAAAATCCTCTCATCTGGCCATTTTTGGATGGCAATAACAGTTGGAAAGGAAGCTCTTTGAGCTGAGCTCAGTGGACTGTCAATGCTTGTAGTGAAATGTACTATAATCTATCCTATAATTGTATGAAACCCTCTTGTAATAAGAATAGCCTCTTTGTTCAAAGGGTTGGACCGCAAAATAGAAGCTGAGTGAGACCTTACTGTAGCACTCTACATATCAAGTCCTATCTGTGCCTGTTCCCTTCCAGACCACAACTGAAAGCTTTGCTTGGACAGTGCAGCTTCAAAATTATTAAGTAGAAGTCCATTTTAGTGGAGGACTGAAATTATGGTAAACTTGCAACATGTTCTGCTGCATTCTCTCCTTTTTCCTGAGAGTACTCTTTGCCCTTTCGAATCTGCAGTTCGAAATGTCTCTGAACTCCGATCTGTCTAAACTTAAAACCTGACATCATTTCTTTGCCGTTTTCCACTGATTCTTCTAAACCCTTTACAATAGAGAATGCTTTACGAGGTTAAAAATAACATTCCTTCCAACTGTGCTGGGTAATACAGCTGTGCTAGTGAGTAAGAGAACAGGATTGTTGCCCTGTCTCCCTCTCTCTCGCTCTCTCCCGCCCCTCCTTACCACTATGCTCCCCCACTCACTACCTCTCCCTCTCTCTATATCTCTCTCCCACCGTACTTTTCTCTCCATCCCACTACCACTCTTTCTCCCTATCTTCTCCCTGCCCCGCCTCCACCCCGTGGATGAAGTTGCTCCTGATAAAGATTTTGGGAATGCTGTAATGTTAGCTCTGCAAGAGGAGAGCGGGGTGATGTGGAGAGGGAGAGAGAGCGGTGTAAAACGGAGGAGGGAAGCAGGAATGGTATAGAGAGACCAGCGGCAGCCACTTTCGTTTATTCGCTCTCTCACTCGTCCTGTTCCATGAACAGGGGCCTAGTTCTACAGTCTGTCTCTGGTTTAATGTCCCATCATAGCCTGACCTCAGAGCAGATGTGTGGTTGTGACAGAGGAGTCTGGTGGGAGGAGCTATAGGAGGACAGGCTCATTGTAATGGAATTAATGGAACGGTATCAAACATCAAACATGAAAACCACGTTTGATGCTGTTCCACCTATTCTATTCCAGCCATTACAATGAGCCCGTCCTCCTATAGCTCCTCCCACCAGCCTCCAATGGTGTGTGAATGCTTGAGTTTCAGTGTGTGTGTGTGTGTGTGTGTGTGTGTGTGTGTGTGTGTGTGTGTGTATCATCAGCTCCCTAAATCACCGCTGGGCATTAAAAGTCTGTCTCGTTGACCCTGATTTAACATTTCTCTCAAACAAGCTCCTTGGGGAGGAGGGGGGGACCATAAAAGGCAGGCAAACAGGCAAAGGGGCGAGAGTGAAAAGTGAGAGAGTGACAGAATACAGCAAAGGGCCGGAAGAAGCAGTGGGGCCCATATGGGGTCGGGATCCTGCCTGTCGGACAGTAATGGCATCGTGAGAGAGAACGACAGAGAGGGGGAGAGAGAAAAATATACAGTGTGAGAGAGAGGGAGGGAGCAGGACACATCCATCACCATCACAATCAGCTGCCACTGAGACTCCCCTGTGTGTGTGTGTGTGTGTGTGTGTATGCGAGTGTGGGTGTGTGTAAGTTTAGGGGGGAGATATGCCTGTGCTAAACTGTCTGTAGACAGGAAGGGCCCATCTGCAGACGTGTGAGGGAGTGTGTCTGCTGTGGCCCCATCCCATCTCATCACGGTATGGCCCGCGCAGTACCGCTAGCCTCCCATGCTAACCGTAGGAGTTGCACTTTGAGTTGAGTGGGAGAGATCCGATAGCCAGAGTGGAATATTCCCACTGGCTCTTATCTTAGACACAATAGTGTCTACATACAGGCCATGTTTTTTTCCTCGAGTGGTTGAATCAACGTTGTTTCCATGTCATTTAAAACAAACAAAATCAAGGTCACCAATGGCACAAGACTTCTATCGAGCCGTTTATCCTGTGAACTTAAAAAATATATAGGCTAAATATCACCAATATATCTCAAGCTGACTGCTGTGAAATATGGAGTCACCAAAACAAACATAGCGATAAATCCAGTGAAACTCATTAATCTATTATTAAGTAGACTTTAACAGTACATTAAGTTAACCCCCCCCTCCTCTTGGCAGCAGCTAATAGGGATCCTTAATAAATAAAATAAATACAGCAATATTAATTGAGATGGCTTAAAAGGAGCCACAATAAATATATCAAGGGAGCTTTAGCAATATATCAAGTGAAAGTCCAGAAAGCCATCACATGATACCATCAGTTCACTGTTGTATAAGTTATTTTTGTTTTTCTCTTCACTCTGTGTCTGAGCCTGTGGCGTAGGTGCTAGAGGAGTGAGACATTCATGTTCACTCTGACAGTGAAGACACACAAGCCCTTGGTTCGGCTATGTTGTGGAGGTGCCCTCTCGGTCTAATGGCAGGGCTGAATTACCCTCTCTGTCAGTGCCTGCCACACCAACCCTACACCTCTGTCTGGGGCTACCGCGTTCACAAGCTAAAATGGCCTCCGCCTTGGCCGACTCAAACAGATCTGTATTTTCTCTCCGCACAGATTTGGCATAAAAGAGGCAGGTCTACAACTTCAAACTTTACATTTTGGATAGCATAAAAAAAGGCCCGCTGGTGACGTAAGCGATGCTTTCCTGAGTTGATTTTACAGCGTGCGTCTCATTTTTAGTGTGTGAGCGCACACTTGAATCACTATACAAGCACGCATGGACAGAGGGTATTGACCCGGGTCTTTAGCCAGATGTGTTGGAGTGAGTCTTTTGAAGGCAAGAGGCTCAGACAAAGCTCATTATGAGGAAGGAGGGGCTTGGGCGAGAAATGCATAGGGAGTCAAGTGGGTAGAAAGAATCAACAGGCTCTGTTCGGAGCGTGTGCAGGTTTTTCTACTTATTTTATTCATATTATTTGCATTTTATTTGTCAGGGCGTGGAGCAGAGAGGAGCAGCTTTAGGAGTTAACGCTCTTCCAAAATGGGCCTTCGTGAAAAGGGCTGCCTCTGGTCGGTAAAGGTTGCCGTTTAAAAATAAACCCCCCTCAACTGCCCCCTGGGCCAGCCCTAGACTCATCAACCGAAAGTAGGGGGAATAGTAGGAGAGGAGGGGGCGGCCGGAATGGGGGTTGAGGGGTGCTGGTAAAGCTTGATACCCTGCCAAAGATGGGTAAATGTGGAGGGGGTGGTGGGCCCTGTCAGTCTAACAACATGCGGTAGGGGTGGGGCAGCAGGCAGTAGCCCTCACTGTTAAGCCCTCACGTAGCCGGGTGTTCTCTCTCACGCTCCCATCCATATGACAGTCTTAAATATAGAGCTACCCTCTATTAATACCCACACACAAACTAGCCCAGCCCTGCTGCACTCTGTACTGTCTCTGCTCACTTTTCTCCCTCCCTCCCCATGGGGAAAGGCTTTCCTACCTAGGACTTGCAAGGGAGAGTGGGAGAGGGAAAGAGAAAGATAGGGAGGGATATGCTTTCGGATAAACGTGTACAGTGTGTATATAAGGTCAGACCCGAGCAATGTTTGGTAGCCTTCCAAAGGATATTCCTTTTTCTCACTGCCAGCAGCCAAGAAATCATGTGCACGAGGCACAAGACCTCACACCATTACATCACATTCCCTCATCACAGTCTCCAAATCCAACTTTTCCTCCTCCCCGAGGCTTGGGGAAGGGGTGTGGGGGGAGGGAGAGAAGGAGAGAGGGAACTGTTAGAATCGACACAGACTATCCACCCAGTCGCCCCTCTTTATTACATTAACAGCTTCAGCCAGACCTCTTCTTTTTCCATCCAGGATGAGCCAAAGCAATTCACTGCTAAATGAAACTCACAACTTATATCTAGTGGAGACTCCAGAGGAGAATACAAGAGGCCGATACCACAGTTGTACACATTTCAAATGAAAAAATAACTACTGTGAAAAACTAAATAAAAATAAACTATACATCAAACAAACCAAAGAGAAGGTGTGTTCACTCTTCCTTGAGAGAGAAACTTTAGAACTAAGGACAAAGAACTAAGAGCAGCCCCAAGATTCAAATTCAGGACGCGGCAGGACACAAGCCAAACAGACAAAGGGTGTGAGAAGAGAGGTGTGGTGTGTGAGAGTGTGTGAAAGCCAGGCAGAGTGGCCAGACAGAAAAGACACAAGAGGGCTCGAACCCTGGGTGTTGACTTACTTGCGTGTGCGACGGCACAGAAGGGGCCGACCAGGGCCAGCAGAAGCAGCAGCTGAACTTTGATCATGATGACAAGTAGTCTTCTCCTCTGGTCAATGGTGTACAGAGACCCCAGGGCAAAGAGCAACACTAGACCCTCTCACACACAGCACCACATGTACTGCCGTCTCCAGGGAGATAGCAAAAAAGGAAAAGGTCTTGAGGAAAAAGTTTCCAAAAAAGTCCCAGGGAACTTGTTGCAGTTGTAGATAGAGACACAGATGGTCAGCAGCAGTAACGGCAGACGGGCACGGCTTCGGAGGCTGAGGGAGAAAGGCGTGGAGCGCTCGATGGATGTCGACAGGGCAGGAGAAGAGAGAGAGAGAGAGAGAGAAGAGGTCTGGCCGGCTGCTTGGTAGAATGGAGAGAGACAGGCACAGGGCAAGGGAAAGAGAGAGTGTGAGTGTGTCGGGAGTGGAGGAGGGGTGCTGGTACTGTCGGGGGGTGTGATGGTGAGTGGGGGGCTGGGCAGTGTAAGGTGGTCTCTGCCCTGGTCCTGCCTCCCAACTTGAACAGTCCAGTCAGCGCTGACTGCAGACTGCCCTGCAATACCAGCAGCACACACAGAAATATATAAGTAAATACACCAATATATTTATACACAAGGTAGACACCACAAAAACATACGCAATTAGTTGCATACAAATATACCCTCAAAACAGATACCTTTTTCCCCGCACAAAATAAAATAAAAATGCAGCACAACATAACATTTCTGAAAAACAATTCCATTCCTCAGCTACTAGGTCTTGACATACTGTCAATTGAGAAATGTTTTGACAAAACATGAGTCCGTAAGTGTTCAACCCATTTGTTTAGGCAAGCCTAAATAAGTTCAGGAGTAAAAATGTGCTTAACAAGTCACATAATAAGTTGCATGGACCCCCTCTGTGTGCAATAATACTGTGATTTCTGAACGACTACCTCATCTCTGTACACCACACATACAATTATCTGTAAGGTCCCTCAGTCAAGCAGTGAATTTCAAACACAGATTCAATCACAAAGATCAGCTTTTCCAATGCCTCTCAAAGAAGGGCACCTATTGGTAGATGGGTAAAAAAAAAAGACGTTGAATATCCCTTTGAGCATGGTGAAGTCATTAATTACTTTGGATGGTGTATCAATACACTCAGTCACTACAAAGATACAGGTGTCCTTCCTAACTCAGTTGCCGGAGAGGAAGGAAATCGCTCAGGGATTTCACCATGAGGCCAATGGTGACTTTAAAACAGTTACAGAGTTTAATGGCTGTGATTGGCGAAAACTGAGGATGGATCAACAACATTATAGTTACTCCACAATACTAACCTAATTGACAGAGTGAAAAGAAGGAAGCATGTACAGAATAAAAATATTCCAAAATATGCATCTTGTTTGCAATAAGGCAGTAAAGTAAAACTGCTAAAAAAAATGGCAAAGAAATTAACTTTATGTCCTGAATACAAATGTTATGTTTGGGGCAAATCCAAAATAACACATCACTGAGAACCACTCTTCATATTTTCAATCATGGGTATGCTTGTCATTGGAAATGTAGTTTTTATGACAAAAAGAAACGGAACAGACCTAAGCACAGGCAAAATCCTAGAGGAAAACCTGATTCAGACAAATTCACCTTTCAGCAGGACAAGAACGTAAAACAAGGCCAAATATACACTGGAGTTGCTTACCAAGATGACATTGAATGTTCTTGAGTGGCCTGGTTACAGTTTTGACTTAAATCGGCTTGAAAATCTATGGCAAAAATTGAAAATGGCTGTCTATCAATGATCAACAACCAACTTCACAGAGCTTGAAGCATTTTTTAAAGAATAATGTGCAAATATTGTACAATCCAGGTGTGCAAAGCTCTTAGAAACTTACACAGAAAGACTCACTGCTGTAATCGCTGCCAAAGGTGATTCTAATATGTATTAACTCAGGGGGTTGAATACTTATCTAATCAAGATATATTAGTGTTTTATTTTTCATTATTTATTTTGATTTTTTACAAATGTTAGAATTTTTCTTCCACTTTGACATTAAAGTATTTTGTATAGATCGTTGACAAAGAAATTACAATTAAATACATTTTAATCCGACTTTGTAACACAACAAAATGTGGAAAAAGTAAAGGGGTGTCAATACTTTCTGAAGGCGCTGTATTTGTGTATTGAAGATCTAATAATGAAAGAGAAGGATTGCTGTTTTTAATTTGGTCAAGTTTGTGTGGATGAGGTGGGAAAAGTATTATTATCCATCAATAATGATAAGCCACCAGGTATAGACAACGTAGATGGGAAACTATTGAGAATGGTAGCAAACTGTATTTTTTATTTTTTTTATGCCATTTAGCAGACGCTTTTATCCAAAGCGACTTACAGTCATGCGTGCATACATTTTTGTGTATGGGTGGTCCCGGGGATCGAACCCACTACCTTGGCGTTACAAGCGCCGTGCTCTACCAGCTGAGCTACAGAGGACCAGCTCAGCTGTATTGCCACCCTTATTTGCCATATCTTTAACCAAAGCCTAAAGGAGTGTGTGTGTCCACAGGTGTGGAAGGAAGCTAAAGTAATTCCACCACCTAAAAATAGTAAAGCACCCTTTGGTGGCTCAAACAGCCGCCCAATCAGTTTGCTGCCTGTTCTTAGTAAACTGATGGAGTAAATTGTGATTGACCAAATACAATGCTATTTTTCAAAGAACAAATTAACTACTGACTTTCAGCATGCATATAGGAAAGGGCACTCAACATGTACTGCACTGACTCAGTCAGATGACTGATGATTGGTTGAAAGACATGGATAATAAGATGATAGTCGGAGCTGCATTTTTAGATTTCAGTGCAGCCTTTGATGTTGTTGATCATAATTTGTTATTGAAAAAACTAACTTGTTATGGCTTTAGATCACCTGCCATCACATGGTTGGAGAGTTACTTGTCCAATAGAACTCAGAGAGTATTATTCAATAGAAGCTTCTCTAACATCAGATATGTACAGTGCGGTATCCCTCAAGGCAGTTGCCTTGGACCGATACTCTTGTCTATTTTAACAAATTATTTGCCACTTGTCTTACAAGAAGCTAAAATGACTATGTATGCTAATGATTGTACACTCTACACATCAGCACCTACAGCAGTGAGCTCACTGAAACTCTTAGCAAGGAGTTACAGTCACTTTTAGAATGGGTAATTAAGAATAAACTTGGTCTTAAATACATCTAAAACCAAAAGCATTGTATTTGGTTTAAAGCATTCTCTTAGACCTAAAACTCACCTGGAGTTGTGCATAAAGGGTGTGACCATTGAACAAGTTGAAGAAGCTGAACTCTTAGGAGTAACATTGGATGGTTATCATGGTCACGTCATATTGACAAAGTTGTTGTCAAGATGGGGAGAGGTATGTCTGTTATAAAAAAATATGTTCTGCGTTTTTGACACAAAGATCAACTGTACTAGTGCAGCAAAGAAAGACCCAGCAAAGCTGCAGGTGGCTCAAAACAAAGCAGCACGCCGTGCCCTTAACTGCACACACAGAACTAACAACAACATGCATGATAGTTTTTCATGGTTGAGGGTTGAGGAGAAAGACTAATTCTCTGCTAGTCTTTTAACAAAATGTTTGTGTTGAAAATGCCTAACAACTTGTATAATCTAAGGCCAAAAGTATGTTGACACCCCTTCAAATGAGTGGATTTGGCAATTTCAGCCCCACCTGTTGCTGACAGGTGTATAAAATCGAGCACACAGCCATGCAATCTCCAGAGACAAACATTGGCAGTAGAATGACCCGTACTGAAGAGCTCAGAGCCCAAAAGACCGGTCATCAGGAGTCGGAACAAAAGCACCAGCTCCCGACACCTCTGAATTTTCCTCACATGGGCTGACATACAATTTACACTGGCCCGATTAACAGTCATTTGCGGCGTGCACAAATGTAGCATATATGTACATACCCCACCAGACACACCACTATGGGTTTCTTCACGGTACCCAAACCAAAAACAGATTTAATGCATCGCTCAGTTATGTATAGGGCCACGTCATAGTGGAATGCTCTGCCACCAGAGGTTACTCAGGCAAAAAGCAAGTTTCGCTTTAAAAAAACAAATCTTGAATCACAGCGCCTCTCCTCTTTCTAAAGATATGATTTAACGGTACTGTATATAAGAATATGTATATATGAATAGTGTGTAAATAGTATTTTTGTTGTCTCTTGGTGTCTTTCCAATATATAACTCTAATTTTAATATGTTGTTCTTGTCTATAACTTTTCTGTACTTCATCATGTATTTGTATGTTTTATGTGGACCTCAGGAAGAGTAGCTGATGCATGTGCAGTAGCTAATGGGGATCCTAATAAACTAAACACAAAACCTTTACAGTGAGCAGAGAAATACATACTAAACAAAGTTTGTCCGCTGTTTGAATTCTCATTCATTCAATGATATGCAAGCATTTCAATTTGATCAAAATGACACCAAGAAAGATGTCGTCATCATGCTCCATCATCAGATTGTGATCTTAGATTCAGCTAATGGCGAGTTTTCCTCATTCACTTCCCATACATTGGACTAAAAGGAGTGCTACAGTGGGGAGAACAAGTATTTGATACACTGCCGATTTTGCAGGTTTTCCTACTTACAAAGCATGTAGAGGTCTGTCATTTTTACCACAGGTACACTTCAACTGTGAGAAAATCCAGAAAATCACATTGTATGATTTTTAAGTAATTAATTTGCATTTTATTGCATGACATAAGTATTTGATACATCAGAAAAGCAGAACTTAATATTTGGTACAGAAACCTTTGTTTGCATTTACAGAGATCATACGTTTCCTGTAGGTCTTGACCAGGTTTGCACACACTGCAGCAGGGATTTTGGCCCACTCCTCCATACAAACCTTCTCCAGATCCTTCAGGTTTCGGGGCTGTCGCTGGGAAATACGGACTTTCAGCTCCCTCCAAAGATTTTCTATTGGGTTCAGGTCTGGAGACTGGCTAGGCCACTCCAGGACCTTGAGATGCTTCTTACGGAGCCACTCCTTAGTTGCCCTGGCTGTGTGTTTTGGGTCGTTGTCATGCTGGAAGACCCAGCCATGACCCATCTTCAATGCTCTTACTGAGGGAAGGAGGTTGTTGGCCAAGATCTCGCGATACATGGCCCCATCCATCCTCCCCTCAATACGGTGCAGTCGTCCTGTCCCCTTTGCATAAAAGCATCCCCAAAGAATGATGTTTCCACCTCAATGCTTCTCGGTTGGGATGGTGTTCTTGGGGTTGTACTCATCCTTTTTCTTCCTCCAAACATGGCGAGTGGAGTTTAGACCAAAAAGCTCTATTTTTGTCTCATCAGACCACAGGACCTTCTCCCATTCCTCCTCTGGATCATCCAGATGGTCATTGGCAAACTTCAGATGGGCCTGGACATGCGCTGGCTTGAGCAGGGGGACCTTGCGTGCGCTGCAGGATTTTAATCCATGACGGCGTAGTGTGTTACTAATGGTTTTCTTTGAGACTGTGGTCCCAGCTCTCTTCAGGTCATTGACCAGGTCCTGCCGTGTAGTTCTGGGCTGATCCCTCACTTTCCTCATGATCATTGATGCCCCACGAGGTGAGATCTTGCATGGAGCCCCAGACCGAGGGTGATTGACCGTCATCTTGAACTTCTTCAATGTTCTAATAATTGCGCCAACAGTTGTTGCCTTCTCACCAAGCTGCTTGCCTATTGTCCTGTAGCCCATCCCAGCCTTGTGCAGGTCTACAATTTTATCCCTGATGTCCTTACACAGCTCTCTGGTCTTGGCCATTGTGGAGAGTTGGAGTCTGTTTTATTGAGTGTGTGGACAGGTGTCTTTTATACAGGTAACGAGTTCAAACAGGTGCAGTTAATACAGGTAATGAGTGGAGAACAGGAGGGCTTCTTTAAGAAAAACTAACAGGTCTGTGAGAGCCGGAATTCTTACTGGTTGGTAGGTGATCAAATACTTATGTCATGCAATAAAATGCAAATGAATTACTTAAAAATCATACAATGTGATTTTCTGGATTTTTGTTTTAGATTCAGTCTCTCACAGTTGAAGTGTACCTATGATAAAAATTACAGACCTCTACATGCTTTGTAAGTAGGAAAACCTGCAAAATCGGCAGTGTATCAAATACTTGTTCTCCCCACTGTATATGCATTACAAGTCTATATGCATTACAATGCTATTTTAATAGATTTCTCTTGTGGTTTGACTAAATGGTTTAGGATAGCATACATGCGTTGCTGACAGAGAGTGGCCTCCACTTGATTTTGACACGTTTTCACAATGAAAAAGAACAGTAAAAGCAGTTAAAACATTGTGACTTTAACACGTTCGAGCATGGTGGTCCAAAGAGTTTACATTGAATACAGTAGAGTGCAACAAACTCTAGCTTTGCACACTAGCGACATCTGTTGGACAAAAATAAACATGGAGTGTAAAGATTAGAAGGTGAGGAAATAAGACAATATTTGGGTTGTTCCACAAAAAGATTGCCTTTTGTGTCCCTTTGATATTTTAAGTAGACATTGTGCACCAATATTGCATTATAAAAGCCTGTTATATTAAATGAAGTGCCTTTTAATATAGACCACATGGATCATTCAATAAATCCTATTTGTTATATGAATAAAGGCTTGCTAAAGTGCCAAAATTCACAATTTTGACATCCCTCCGTCAACCTTGTGTCACTTCTAGGAAGATTTCAACCCACTTAATCCAAAAATGTATCCAAGTTTCACCATCATTGTAAAGCCCTAGTTATTTTGTTGCTTTGACAAAGTAATTTCTGAATAATATTATTTATTTCATGTGATTAGTGATGAATTTACATCTGCCACTCATTTTAAGGTCAAACCTGTTACGTGAACTAAACTCTCATTTTAATATGATTAAAGTATTTGTTTAAAAATATTCAAAGGAAAACATTGAACATCTAATAGTCAAATCATATAGTGTAAAAGCAGGTGAGCTGGTTCTACTCTTTTGGTGTTCTGGTGTTTTGTGGTTTTTGTGAAACTTGCATTAAATTGCCACTCCCTGTTTCACACAACAAGCTTTCATTCCCCCTGTCACAAGGGGATTTATAGCTAATTTAAGCTGAAATCATCAACCCTGTTACTTTATTTGATACATAATAGGCACTTACTATAGTCATTTTTTAATTTAACCTCCTGAGATGGGAAAACCTGTTTTTTATAAAGTTGAAAATGTGTGATTTATGGCAATGTTAAAATTGACCAAGTTACCCTTCTCAAAAGTCACCGAATTGATGGAACAACCCATTTGTCAACTTAAAACCTGAAGAGAGAAAGGGCAGGAGAAGGAGCAGGAAGAAAATACAAAGGAAAACATGCATTTATGTAACTGTAGCACCCAAGTATCTTGTGTAGCACATTTTTATAACTTTCTACAAATAACAAAATGGAGGTAGATGAAGTAAAAAGGTTCACTTAACATTTTAATAAACATTGAAACAATTATATCGGACTGCAGTACACGGAAGAGTGTCACAAAAAGCCAATGCATTTGATCACATATGATATATACAATATCTAGGTATATACATACTGTGTTTCTCTTGAAGGAGGAATACTGAAATACTTTCCCTCCCTCCATTTTCTCTCATTCATGAGTCCCATCGCTGAAGGGTAAAGGGATGATTGAAATGACATACAGTATTTACAGTAAGCACAATAACACACTGACATACAATATACTGTATGTGCTAATCATAAAAAAAACTGCACTTGACAGAAATGATCAGGAGCATTTTTTTCTTCTTCAATGAAATGTTGTCTTGAACATTGCAACTCAATTGAGTAACTATATTCAAAGATACAAGAGCACTTTAGGGTCCCGTTTCATAATCATCGTCATTACAGTATCTATTCGTTAAATACTGATTTGCATTGTTGAATGGATACGATTTCAATTCTGTAAATGTAGGTATACTAACGGGATACCGAGAGGACAAAACACACTTGTACACACTGACAATTTTAAGTTTCACAGTTCAAATGCAGTTCATTTGATAATTTTGTCTGTTTATTTCTTGTTAATCCTGCATTGTCTACCATTCTCTCTTTCCCTCACTGAGCTCTTTTTATGATTATACAGTGGGGAAAAAAAGTATTTAGTCAGCCACCAATTGTGCAAGTTCTCCCATTTCAAAAGATGAGAGAGGCCTGTAATTTTCATCATAGGTACACGTCAACTATGACAGACAAATTGAGAAAAGAAAATCCTGAAAATCACATTGTAGGATTTTTAATGAATTTATATGCAAATTATGGTGGAAAATAAGTATTTGGTCACCTACAAACAAGCAAGATTTCTGGCTCTCACAGACCTGTAACTTCTTCTTTAAGAGGCTCCTCTGTCCTCCACTCGTTACCTGTATTAATGGCACCTGTTTGAACTTGTTATCAGTATAAAAGACACCTGTCCACAACCTCAAACAGTCACACTCCAAACTCCACTATGGCCAAGACCAAAGAGCTGTCAAAGGACACCAGAAACAAAATTGTAGACCTGCACCAGGCTGGGAAGACTGAATCTCCAATAGGTAAGCAGCTTGGTTTGAAGAAATCAACTGTGGGAGCAATTATTAGGAAATGGAAGACATACAAGACCACTGATAATCTCCCTCGATCTGGGGCTCCACGCAAGATCTCACCCCGTGGGGTCAAAATGATCACAAGAACGGTGAGCAAAAATCCCAGAACCACACGGGGGGACCTAGTGAATGACCTGCAGAGAGCTGGGACCAAAGCAACAAAGCCTACCATCAGTAACACACTACGCCGCCAGGGACTCAAATGCCAGACGTGTCCCCCTGCTTAAGCCAGTACATGTCCAGGCCCGTCTGAAGTTTGCTAGAGTGCATTTGGATGATCCAGAAGAGGATTGGGAGAATGTCATATGGTCAGATGAAACCAAAATAGAACTTTTTGGTAAAAACTCAACTCGTCGTGTTTGGAGGACAAAGAATGCTTAGTTGCATCCAAAGAACACCATACCTACTGTGAAGCATGGGGGTGGAAACATCATGCTTTGGGGCTGTTTTTCTGCAAAGGGACCAGGACGACTGATCCGTGTAAAGGAAAGAATGAATGGGGCCATGTATCATGAGATTTTGAGTGAAAACCTCCTTCCATCAGCAAGGGCATTGAAGATGAAACGTGGCTGGGTCTTTCAGCATGACAATGATCCCAAACACACCGCCCGGGCAACGAAGGAGTGGCTTCATAAGAAGCATTTCAAGGTCCTGGAGTGGCCTAGCCAGTCTCCAGATCTCAACCCCATAGAAAATCTTTGGAGGGAGTTGAAAGTCTGTGTTGCCCAGCGACAGCCCCAAAACATCACTGCTCTAGAGGAGATCTGCATGGAGGAATGGGCCAAAATACCAGCAACAGTGTGTGAAAACCTTGTGAAGACTTACAGAAAACATTTGACCTGTGTCATTGTCAACAAAGGGTATATAACAAAGTATTGAGAAACTTTTGTTATTGACCAAATACTTATTTTCCACCATAATTTGCAAATAAATTCATAAAAAATCCTACAATGTGATTTTCTGGAAAAAAAAATCTCATTTTGTCTGTCATAGTTGACGTGTACCTATGATGAAAATTACAGGCCTCTCTCATCTTTTTAAGTGGGAGAACTTGCACAATTGGTGGCTGACTAAATACTTTTTTCCCCCACTGTATTAGAAGACAAGGGGAGAGGTTAGACCTAGCAGTCCAACCATTTTCTCTACCTGATGCTACCGTACCACATTGTCCAGCAATGTGCAAAAACTGCTTACCCTCTCACATCCTATGACGAGGCACCTTGGAATCATTACGTGTCCCCATCCAACGCCCATGACTGGATTTGACCTGTGTTTTGAGGGGTCAAGAGTGTTTTAAGAGTCAATGGCTGCATTCCGATTCTCTACCCCACTGACAGAAATGACACAGTTGTCAATTCAACGTCTTTCCACGTTGGTTCAACGTAATTTCATTGAAATGATGTAGAAACAACGTTGATTCAACCAGTGTGTTCCCAGTGGGTACCCTTCTCCAGCAATGGGCACTCAATTACTCCCCCTCTATTAAAAGCATTGGATGGCTGGAGGGAGTTTCCACCATATTCTTCACACCAGTTCATTCCTTTTAAAGCTATTAGGGGCGAGTGTACGATTGCACACTTCGGTAGAAGGGTAGAGAATCTAAATGTTGCCAATCTGTAACCGACTAGCCCAGTGGTCATTTAGAGAACAGGATAACAGGCCACTTTCTTTTTGTAAGAGACAGGCCAAATTAATCTAACCCTCAACTGCAGTCACATTCTAGTATTCTCGTTCACCAGCCAAGTTCACCTGGTACACGAGACTCCTTATGTCCTCAATCCACAGAATTTCACTTAATTTACAGTGCCTTCAGAAAGTATTCACACCCGTTGACCTTTTCCACATTTTGTTGTACAGCCTGAATTTAAAATGGATGAAATTGAGATTTTTTGTTACTGGCCTACACACAATACCCTATAATGTCAAAGTGGAATTATGTTTTTCAAAAGCTGAAATGTTTTGAGTCAATAAGTATTCAACCCCTTTGTTATGGCAAGCCTAAATAAGTTCAGGAGTAAAAATGTGCTTAAGTCATATAATAAGTTGCATGGACTCACTCCGCGTGCGGTAATAGTGTTTAACATGATTTTTGAATGACTACCTCATCTCTGTACCCCACACGTACAATTATCTATAAGGTCCCTCAGTCGAGCAGTGAATTTCAAACACAGATTCAACCAAAGATCAGGGAGGTTTTCCAATGCCTCACAAAGAAGGGCACCTATTTTGTAGATGGGAAACATCTTTAAAAAGCAGACACTGAATATCCCTTTGCGCATGGTGAAGTTATTTATGACACTTTAGATGGCGCATCAATACACCCAGTCACTACAAAGATACAGGCGTCCTTCCTAACTCAGTTGCCGGACAGGAAGGAAACCGCTCAGGGATTTCACCATGAGGCCAATGGTGACTTTAAAACCATTACAGAGTTTAATGGCTGTGATAGGAGAAAACTGACGATGGATCAATTACATTGTAGTTACTCCACAATACTAACCTAATTGACAAAGTGAAGAGAAGGAAGCCTGTACAGAATAACATTATTCCAAAACAGGCATCTCATTTGCAACAAGGCACTAAAGTAATACTGCAAAAAATGTGGCAAAGTAATTAACTTTTTGTCCCGAATACAAAGTGTTATGTTTGGGGCAAATCCACTACAACACATTACTGAGTACCACTCTCCATATTTTCAAGCATAGTGGTGGCTGCATCATGTTGTGGGTATGCTTGTAATTATTAAGGACTGGGGAATTTTTCAGTATAAAAAAATAAACGGAATGGAGCTAAGCACAAGAAAACCTGGTTCAGTCTGCTTTCCACCAGACACTGGGAGATGAATTCACCTTTCAGGAGGACAATAACCTAAAACAAAAGGCGAAATCTACACTGGAGTTTCTTACCAAGAAGACAGTGAATTTTCCTGAGTGGCCGAGTTATAGTTTTCACTTAAATCTTCTTGAAAATCTATGGCAAGACCTGAAAATGGTTGTCTAGCAACGATCAACAACCAATTTGACAGAGCTTGAAGAATATTGAAAAGAATAATAGGAAAATATTGCACAATCCAGGTGTGGAAAGACAGTTACCCAGAAAGACTCACAATCGCTGCTAAAGGTGAGTCGACAAAGTATTGACTCGGGGGTGGAGGGAATACTAATGTAAATTAGATATTTCTGTATTTCATTTTCAATTAATTTGTTAACATTTCTAAAAACATGTTTTCACTTTGTCATTGTAGCGTATTGTGTGTAGATGGGTGAGCAAAAAAATCAATTGAATCCATTTTGAATTCAGACTGTAACTCAACAAAACGTGGAATAAGTCAAGGGGTATGAATACTTTCTGAAGGCACTGTAGCTTATAACGTGGTACATTAGGCGCATCTTTCGACCACAGTGGTCGAAACACCTGCAAACAGGTACAGTAAACGACACACAAACCCATTTGACCTTTGACCTTTCAGTAATGTTCAAAAGGAAATAGGGGTTATGCGTTATTCAGAAATAAAATAGGAAACAGGGACCCTGAGGGCTTGGTACCATGGAGTTACTAACAGGACAGTCCTGATGAACGCTAACACCCACGCGCGCAGTCACACATAGGCGCATGCACTCACATACGCACAGACACGCGCACACATACACTCAGACAAACACACCGAGATAGAGAGAACAAAACAACTGTAGACACCACAACACCACCAGTAAGGGATTAACAGGAGATACATACATAACTATCGGCCCAGCGTCACCATGATCACAGAGTTAAGAAAGTGGCGACGTACAAAACACAAAAGTTGTTACACTGGAAGATTTTTGTTCTCATCAAACCATTGAAGGTTAAAGCAAGTTACCGGTACATAGATTTCAAATACAAATTGAATGGGTGAAATGCAGACATGGGTTCAAATACTATTAGAAATCATTTCAAAAACTTCAGCTGTGCTTGATTGAGCCTTTTGGAACCAATAGAAAAGTCCCAAAAGTGCAAACTCCACCCATCTCGCACTCAAGGCGGGAAAGATTTCAAATAGCATTTGAACCCAGGTGTGGTATAATGTGACCTCTCCTGCAATATAAGCCTGCACCAACAAGATGGCGTCTGAGTCAGTCAAAGAGATAGGACACTTGTTGTCGTCGACAGCCACCGTACCCCAATGTCATTCCCTTATTAGCGTGAGCATTTTTATCTGGTCTACCCTTATTGTCATATTTCTAACTACATTTCTAACTACCTGTATTTCTTGGAAGTGGCGCAAGTATCATTCTGTGGATTTCTTATCACTTCTGCCAGATAGGGGAGTGGTGCTACGGGGAGGAACAGTCACAATACTGTGTGGACTAACTGGCATGATGCCGGATGTTTGTTCCGACGTACAATGGCACTATCTTTTTCATCCTTTCAGTTTAGTGGCAGGTGGATGTCTCTTGAAAAAAAGCTGTCGGAAATCACAAACATTCCTTTCCACTTTGAGTCTTCAGTGGAAAGAAACGAGAATCGAAGCATTTATTAAACAAAATACTTCACCATCGCTTGTCCCCATTTTTGGCGACTTCTAAACCTGTTGGCACATTGAGACGAGACAATTCAAACCGTTCCAAATGTAATTTTTTCTCGACAATATGTCTCCCTCTATGTTTGATTGTCTTCAAAGTCACTCTATACTCTTGTATAAAAAGACCAAGATCAGTGGATTGATACTCCTCTTCTGGAATGTCTCTCTTTCTCCAAAGGGCAGGTGGCCGGGTCCACTCCTCTTCCACTCTTCCCATCCCCTTTCCCTATCGCTATCCCTCTTTCTTCCTCTCCTTGGGGCAGTTCTAAACGATGGAGTCCCAGTCAAAGTCGTCCTGGATGTCTTCGGTAGGCAGCCTCCTCATCTGGTAGTGCCCGGGTGGCATCATGTGCTGCTGGTTCATCTGGCCATGGTGCCCTGAGGATGGAGGTAAAGGTGTAAGGCAGCTGTACAAACACACACTCACGCATACACACACACACACACACAAACAGTATTAGTATTTTAGCAGGATCCCCATTAGCTGTTGCCAAGGCAGCAGCTACTCTTCCTGGGGTCCAAACAGACATCAAACAAAACAACGTTTTATACAAAGTTACATTGCACCATTATTACATTACAATACTACCTTACATTACTAAGAATAATGTGTGGGTGTGTGTTTTAGAGTGTGTACACACACACACACACAATGTCCACTATGAGAGGGGGCTGAGTAGTTAGCAGTAGTACCTGTCATCGTGGAGCCTGCAGTGCTCATGGGGGGCATGTGGGGGTAACCCGGGGGTCCCATCATTGAAGACATGTTCTGTCTTGAGTCCATATACAGATTACCTACAGGAGATGAAGACAACCAACAGGAAGCAACAGTCATTCAGTTTATTATCAATCCTGTTACATATCTATCTCAATTACCTCGTACCCCTGCAGATCGACTCGGTACTGGTACCCACGTTTATATAGCCAAGTTATCGTTACTCATTGTGTATTTATTCCTCGTGTTATTATATTTTTTATATTACGGTATTTCTCTTTTTTTCTCTCTGCATTGTTGGAAGGGCCAGTAAGTAAGCATTTCACTGTTAGTCGACACCTGTTGTTTACGAAGCATGTGACAAATAACATTTGATTTGAACTCCACTGATCTATAGCCTACTTGATTAGATCAGCACAAGGAAGTTTCGCTTTAACCAATCCAACCCTTTCAGATCTATATGGGAGGCACGGTAGAGACTGCGCTTAAGTACAGACCTAGGATCAGGTTTCCATCCGTCCACGAAGCTTAACCATTGTTAACAACTGACTTTAGACCAGTCTCTAGAGGGGCAACTCCATTCTACTGGCCACTGACCTGTGTTTATGTGCTGACTGGGCTTGCTGGTGTGCATGGGGCCGTGGCAGGCAGGTGGGGGTGGCTGTGGTTGCAATGGCCCTTGTGGTGGGATGACCCTGGTGCGGGTGAAGAACTGGTTGATGGAGGAGCACAGGTCTGCTATCTGGGCTGGATCCAGGGACCAGTTGTTCAGCTCCGCCTGCCTCATGCTTTCCTTCAGTCCTTTCATAGACACACACAGACGGGGTCGTTTTAGTTTCAGTAGTCCTAAGTACCTTCCTCTCCTTTTAGTCTCCTTTCTCTCACCTGCACTGGTGTTGCAAAATTACAGTCACTTTCCCGAAGATTTCAAGAATCAGGAGAGAAATAAGCAGGAAATTAGGGAATACTCCAATCGGAATTTCTGGAAAACCTGGGAATTTTGCAACCCTACTGAAAACACTAGATGGATGAAAGCAGTATGTTAGTTAGGGGAGGATAGGGGAGAAGGAGGATAGCGTTCCACCAGTGCTGCTTGACTGTGAATGAGGTCAAGTGCTGTGGGGGCGAGTTGTATCTAAATATTCAGCAATGTCATCAATCATCAGTAGATGTGCACTGACCCTGATAAGAGTGCTCCACAGCCAGGGATAATTAGATTATTCACACTGAGGCAATAGCCAAGCAGACCAGAGACTAGGGCTGCGGCCCAAATGGCTGCGACCCTATTCGCTACGTTGTGCACTACTTTTGACTAGGGGCCTCTGGTCAAAAGTAGTACACTACATTGGGAATAGGGTGCCATTTCAGATGCATATAGTGCACTTCATTGGTAATAGGGTGCCATTTCATACGCATCCTAGGATGGGCCTTTTCTACCTCGGAAACTATCATTGACATTGTGCTACATTCATTTAACAGATGCTCTGTATCCAAAGTGACTTACAACCATACATAGGGCCTAACTTATTGTGATGTCACTTTCGCGTACACTGAGCATACAAAACATTAAGAACACCTTCCTAATATTGAATTGCCTCAATTCATTGGGGAATGGACTCTACAAAGTGTCGAAAGCGTTCCACAGGGATGCTGGCCCATGTTGACTCCAACGCTTCCCACAGTTGTGTCAAGTTGGCTGGATGTCCTTTGGGTGGTGGGCCATTCCTGATACACACAGGAAACTGTTGAGCGTCAAAAACCCAGCAGCGTTGCAGTTCTTGACACAAACCGGTGCGCCTGGCACCTACTACCATACCCCGTTCAAAGGCACTTCAATCTTTTTTCTTGCCCATTCTCCCTCTGAATGGCACACATACACAATTCATGTCTCAATTGTCTCAAGGCTTAAAAATACTTCTTTAACCTGTCTCCTCCCCTTCATCTACACTGATTGAAATGGATTTAACAAGTGACATCAATAAGGGATCATAGCTTTCACCTGAATTCACCTGGTCAGTCTATGTCATGAAAGGACAGGTGTTCACTCAGTGCATTCGGAAAGTATTCAGACCCATTGACTTTTTCCACATTTTGTTACGTTACAGCCTTATTCTAAAATGGATTAAATAAAAAATCCTCATCAATCTACACACAATACCCCATAATGACAAAGCGAAAACAGGTTTTTAGATTTTCTTGCAAATTATTAAAAATAAGAAACAGAAATACCTTATTTACATAAGTATTCAGACCCTTTGCTAGAAGACTTGAACTTGAGCTGAGGTGCATCCTGTTTCCATTGATCATCCTTACAACTTGATTGGAGTCCACCTGTGGTAAATTCAATTGATTGGACATGATTTGGAAAGGCACACACCTACCTATATAAGGTCCCACAGTTGACAGCGCATGTCAGAGCAAAAACCAAGCCATGAGGTTGAAGGAATTGTCCGTAGAGCTCCGAGACAGGATTGTGTCGAGGCACAGATCTGGGGAAGGGTACCAAAACATTTCTGCAGCATTGAAGGTCCCCAAGAACACAGTGGCCTCCATCATTCTTAAATGGAAGAAGTTTGGAACCACCAAGACTCTTCCTAGAGCTGGCCGCCCGGCCAAACTGAGCAATCGGGGGAGAAGGGCCTTGGTCAGGGAGGCAACCAAGAACCCGATGGTCACTCTGACAGACCTCCAGAGCTCCTCTGGAGACAGCCCACTTGGAGTTTGCCAAAAGGCACCTAAAGGACTCTCAGACCATGAGAAACAAGATTCTCTGGTCTGATGAAACCAAGATTGAACTCTTTGGCCTGAATGCCAAGCGTCACGTCTGGCACCATCCCTACAGTGAAGCATGGTGGTGGCAGCATCATCCTGTGGAGATGTTTTTCAGCGGCAGGGACTGGAGACTAGTCAGGATCGAGGGAAAGATGAACGGAGCAAAGTACAGAGAGATCCTTGATGAAAACCTGCTCCAGAGCGCTCAGGACCTCAGACTGGGGTGAAGGTTCAGCTTCCAAAAGGACAACAACCCTAAGCCCACAGCCAAGACAACGCAGGAGTGGCTTCGGGACAAGTCTCTGAATGTCCTTGAGTGGCCCAGCCAGAGCCCGGACTTGAACCCGATCCAACATCTCTGGCCAGAGACCTGAAAATACCTGTGCAGCGACGCTCCCCATCCAACCTGACAGAGCTTGAGAGGATCTGCAGAGAAGAATGGGGAAAACTCCCCAAATACAGGTGTGCCAAGCTTGTAGCGTCATACCCTAGAAGACTTGAGGCTGTAATCGCTTCCAAAGGTGCTTCAACAAAGTACTGAGTAAAGGGTCTGAATACTTATGTAAATATCATATTTCAGTTTTTTATTTTTAATAAATCTGAAAAAAAATCTAATACCTGTTTTTGCTTTATCATTATGGGGTATTGTGTGTAGATTCATGAGGGGAAAAAAACAATTTTAATCAATTTTTAAATAAGGCTGTAATGTAACAAAATGTGGAAAAAGTAAAGGGGTCTGAATACTTTCCGAATGCACTGTATAACCTTAATTGTGTTTAATTGTCGGTAAGTGACATTTCTGTACATTTCAGTATCATTTCCTATGAATTACCTGTGCATAATGATGAACGCATTAAAGGTATTTATTTATACATTTAAATTCAGTAATAAGGCTGCAACAAGGAGCCATGAGCTGATTGTGACAGAAGGTGTTATAATAGCATTATACACGTGATGTTACCACCATTTCTTACATTTAGGATATGCTAGTTGGTGGTTTAGGCGGCGGCAGGGAGTCTAGAGGTTAGCGGAGTGGGCTTGCTACCAGAAGGTTTCCGGTTCAAATCCTGGAAAAAAATCTGATGGGATTTGAGCTGACTACTACAGGGTTGTTAGTGACAAATCCAAGAAAGATAACATCACCTGCTGTTGTGCAAGGAACAACACTATATTGTGGCTCCCACTGCCCCATCTCTCCAAGTTAATGTGTGTGTGTATATCTGAGGTTTGGTCCGTCTTAATAAAGTATTCTTCTTCTTACCTTGGAATGGAGAGAGGTCTACGTCAGCCCAGTTGTAGCTGCCGGCGATGCGACAGCGCTCCTTCAGCCAGTCCAGGTTGGGGTACCAGTCGGCTGACAGACCTGCAGAGACACACACATGTTTTCCCCCTAGATGTCTTCTAAGGTGTAGCGCCAGGGCCCCAAAATCAGTTAGGCATCTAATAATTATATTGAAACAAACCTAAAACAAATTATTTTAGGTAGTGGGAGTGGGCAACAGAGCAAGGCAGGGACAGGGCTAGGCTGGAAGGCGCAATTAAGTAACGGTAGGAGAAATGTTAGTCTCGTTCACCAACCAGCTCTCTATCTGCTATAGAAATTAGCCTGGGAACACGGTTAGGGAAACGTTGACACAAGAGCACGGTGCTGTAATCAACAGAGTGACAGTCAAGGACCAACAGAAGTAATGTAGTGTTTGAGTGAGATGCAGTGAAGCTTTTGACCACAAGATGTCCTTTTTCACAGAGTAAATTCAAGTCACAGACGTTAGTGAAGAGGAATCATTTTCTTCCTTTCACCACAAACCCAAACGGCAACACATTTGAAGCTGTGGATCAAAGACAGGGGATTGCTTTCATTCATCCCAGGCGCTGTGGAGAGGGAAATAACCCAGATAATGGAGCGTCTATTTGTATAGGGCTTTTCTCTGAGCCTAGAGCCCAGTGCAGAGACACAGGAAAAACAAAGACAAGCCCAGGCAAATGAAAGACCTCAGTGAGGTTCAGAAATGCCTGTCTCTATGAGTTTAAGTCACACAGTATAACATGCTTTGAGTAGTAGCGGGAAAACAAACTACATAGCTAATATAACGCAATCCATGAGTCCATGCTGAGCATGTAGGGAGTAGTATTTATTTACATTTTAGTCATTTAGCAGACGCTCTTATCCAGAGCGACTTACAGTTAGTGAGTGCATACATTTTTCATACTGGCCCCCCGTGAGAATCGAACCCACAACCCCAGCGTTGCAAACACCATGCTCTACCAACTGAGCTACACATTTATGTCCTGCCTTAAGCTTCAGACACACCACCACGATGAACGGCTAAAAGCAGCGGGTGGCCTTCCTATCGTTTGCTGTCGCAGCGGTGTGTTAAAGCGACCGCCTGCTGGGTGTCGCCGAACGGTGGCTGTTTGTGCCGATTCAGCATGTGGAATCGTCGGGAAATTAACAGAAAATGACAGACGATATTCTAGTCAGAGGCACTCGGCCGTGCATTGTTTGGGTGCATTTCCTCTCGGACAGTACAGTAGTGTGTACAGTACAGTAATGTGTCTTACCAGTGCTGGTGCAGGGCATCTGTGCTGGCTGGCCATTATGGTTCTGGAGGTGCTGTGACTGCTGCTGCCCACTGTTGAGGTGCTGGTGGTGTTGAGGGTGCTGTGTGTGTTGAGATGAGTGCTGCCCGTGTTGAGTGTGTTGATGAGGTTGGTGTTGGTTGTGCGTGGCGTGGGGAGAGAGGTGCTGCGAGTGGGGTGGTTGGTGGTGGGGTGGGTGGTTTTGATGGTGACTGTGGTTGTGTGCGTGTTGGTGGCTGTGGGAGCTGCTGCTGCCTCCGCCATGGGAGTGCTGGTAGGAGCACAACATCCGCGGCTGATGGCTCGACTCGCTGGGCATACCCATGAGACCTGCAGGGCCAACCACAATCACACACACACACAGACAGACAAACAGACATACAGACGCACACAGACAGACACACAGAATGGTTCCAGGTACTACACCTGTGCTACTACAGTGCAGCATGTGACTGCAATAGATGCAGTCACATTAAGCAAACCGGAGGGATTTCATTCTGATGGGTTTGAGGAATTTGACTCTGTAGACGCGTGTGTTATTTTGACTGATATCTGCCTTACCACATCAGGAATCCTCACTGAAGCTCTGAGGGTGCATTTCAATAGTCTAAAGTGGCTTCCTCTACTCTCCTTGAGTCATTCACCTTCATTTGCACTGGCAGGCATTCATCAGTCTTTCACAACACAGATGAAGGAAAGGAGACGGGAGAGGAGAAGCCACCCTGACTGAGTCAGTCCATGTGGTCTAGACACGCTGTGGTTTTCTAGGGAGGGTGAGGAGCTCGGCTGCTTGGGTGACTCACAGCATTTAAGCCTCCCAAAGGCAATGACTACTGACGTCGTTCCTTGGGTAGAAGCATGCAAGGCAGTGAGCTTCACTTTGCCTAGGCTGTGGGGGCCATAAAAATAGAATGGAACACATATTGTAGGACGGCATTTTTTCGCAATGCAGTAGAGCACAGATTGGTGCAAAAAATACCCGTAAACATCATTATAATATGACAGCGTGATTTTATTTCAAACTTTTAAATATACATATATCAATGAACGTTATATGGAGGCGATTATTTAACTAGGCTAGAGTTCACTAAACTGAGCAATGCATAAATAGTTGCCTTCTTAAATTAACGCACATTGAAGAAAAGTTTAAAATTGTACAGTATTTTATGCACAGATGTGTTTTTTTTGCATGACGAAAACTTTGCCCATACTGTATGGTGGGAGTACAGCAAACTGCCAGATCATAAAAGAGGTGTTTGGACCTTATACAGTGAGGGAAAAAAGTATTTGATCCCCTGCTGATTTTGTACGTTTGCCCACTGACAAAGAAATTATCAGTCTATAATTTTAATGCTAGGTTTATTTGAACAGTGAGAGACAGAATAACAACAAAATAATCCAGAAAAACGCATGTCAAAAATGTTATAAATTCATTTGCATTTTAATGAGGGAAATAAGTATTTGACCCCCTCTCAATCAGAAAGATTTCTGGCTCCCAGGTGTCTTTTATACAGGTAACGAGCTGAGATTAGGAGCACACTCTTAAAGGGAGTGCTCCTAATCCCAGTTTGTTACCTGTATAAAAGACACCTGTCCACAGAAGCAATCAATCAATCAGATTCCAAACTCTCCACCATGGCCAAGACCAAAGAGCTCTCCAAGGATGTCAGGGACAAGATTGTAGACCTATACAAGGCTGGAATGGGCTACAAGACCATTGCCAAGCAGCTTGGTGAGAAGGTGACAACAGTTGGTGTGATTATTCGCAAATGGAAGAAACACAAAATAACTGTCAATCTCCCTCGGCCTGGGGCTCCATGCAAGATCTCACCTCGTGGAGTTGCAATGATCATGAGAACGGTGAGGAATCAGCCCAGAACTACACGGGAGGATCTTGTCAATGATCTCAAGGCAGCTGGGACCATAGTCACCAAGAAAACAATTGGTAACACACTACGCCGTGAAGGACTGAAATCCTGCAGCGCCCGCAAGGTCCCCCTGCTCAAGAAAGCACATATACAGGGCCGTCTGAAGTTTGCCAATGAACATCTGAATGATTCAGAGGAGAACTGGGTGAAAGTGTTGTGGTCAGATGAGACCAAAATCGAGCTCTTTGGCATCAACTCAACTCGCCGTGTTTGGAGGAGGAGGAATGCTGCCTATGACCCCAAGAACACCATCCCCAATGTCAAACATGGAGGTGGAAACATTATGCTTTGGGGGTATTTTTCTGCTAAGGGGACAGGATAACTTCACCGCATCAAAGGGACTATGGACGGGGCCATGTACCGTCAAATCTTGGGTGAGAACCTCCTTCCCTCAGCCAGGGCATTGAAAATGGGTCGTGGATGGGTATTCCAGCATGACAATGACCCAAAACACACGGCCAAGGCAACAAAGGAGTGGCTCGAGAAGAAGCACATTAAGGTCCTGGAGTGGCCTAGCCAGTCTCCAGACCTTAATTCCATAGAAAATCTGTGGAGGGAGCTGAAGGTTTGAGTTGCCAAACGTCAGCCTCGAAACCTTAATGACTTGGAGAAGATCTGCAAAGAGGAGTGGAACAAAATCCCTCCTGAGATGTGTGCAAACCTGGTGGCCAACTACAAGAAACGTCTGACCTCTGTGATTGCCAACAAGGGTTTTGCCACCAAGTACTAAGTCATGTTTTGCAGAGGGGTAAAATACTTATTTCCCTCATTAAAATGCAAATCAATTCATAACATTTTTGACATGTGTTTTTCTGGATTTTTTTGTTGTTATTCTGTCTCTCACTGTTCAAATAAACCTACCATTAAAATTATAGACTGATCATGTCTTTGTCAGTGGGCAAACGTACAAAATCAGCAGGGGATCAAATACTTTTTTCCCTCACTGTACACTGTGGGATTAAGTGCTATGGTTACAGTGCCATTCCAGCCATGGTACACCTGCTAAAAAGCTGATCATAGCCATTGACTTTCAATGCCCTAGGCTATGTCATTGTTATTTACAGTGGGGAAAAAAGGATTTAGTCAGCCACCAATTGTGCAAGTTCTCCCACTTAAAAAGATGAGAGAGGCCTGTAATTTTCATCATAGGTACACGTCAACTATGACAGTTAAATTGAGAGAAAAAAATTCAGAAAATCACATTGTAGGATTTTTAATGAATTTATTTGCAAATTATGGTGGAGAATAAGTATTTGGTCACCTACAAACAAGCAAGATTTCTGGCTCTCACAGACCTGTAACTTCTTCTTTAAGAGGCTCCTCTGTCCTCCACTCGTTACCTGTATTAATGGCACCTGTTTGAACTTGTTATCAGTATAAAAGACACCTGTCCACAACCTCAAACAGTCACACTTCAAACTCCACTATGGCCAAGACCAAAGAGCTGTCAAAGGACACCAGAAACAAAATTGTAGACCTACACCAGGCTGGGAAGACTGAATCTGCAATAGGTAAGCAGCTTGGTTTGAAGAAATCAACTGTGGGAGCAATTATTAGGAAATGGAAGACATACAAGACCACTGATAATCTCCCTCGATCTGGGGCTCCACGCAAGATCTCACCCTGTGGGGTCAAAATGATCACAAGAACGGTGAGCAAAAATCCCAGAACCACACGGGGGACCTAGTGAATGACCTGCAGAGAGCTGGGACCAAAGTAACAAAGCCTACCATCAGTAACACACTACGCCGCCAGGGACTCAAATCCTGCAGTGCCAGACGTGTCCCCCCTGCTTAAGCCAGTACATGTCCAGGCCCGTCTGAAGTTTGCTAGAGTGCATTTGGATGATCCAGAAGAGGATTGGGAGAATGTCATATGGTCAGTTGAAACCAAAATATAACTTTTTGGTAAAAACTCAACTCGTCGTGTTTGGAGGACAAAGAATGCTGAGTTGCATCCAAAGAACACCATACCTACTGTGAAGCATGGGGGTGGAAACATCATGCTTTGGGGCTGTTTTTCTGCAAAGGGACCAGGACGACTGATCCGTGTAAAGGAAAGAATGAATGGGGCCATGTATCGTGAGATTTTGAGTGAAAACCTCCTTCCATCAGCAAGGGCATTGAAGATGAAACGTGGCTGGGTCTTTCAGCATGACAATGATCCCAAACACACCGCCCGGGCAACGAAGGAGTGGCATCGTAAGAAGCATTTCAAGGTCCTGAAGTGGCCTAGCCAGTCTCCAGATCTCAACCCCATAGAACATCTTTGGAGGGAGTTGAAAGTCCATGTTGCCCAGCGACAGCCCCAAAACATCACTGCTCTAGAGGAGATCTGCATGGAGGAATGGGCCAAAATACCAGCAACAGTGTGTGAAAACCTTGTGAAGACTTACAGAAAATGTTTGACCTGTGTCATTGCCAACAAAGGGTATATAACAAAGTATTGAGAAACTTTTGTTATTGACCAAATACTTATTTTCCACCATAATTTGCAAATAAATTCATTAAAAATCCTACAATGTGATTTTCTGGAATTGTTTTTCTCATTTTGTCTGTCATAGTTGACGTGTACCTATGATGAAAATTACAGGCCTCTCATCTTTTTAAGTGGGAGAACTTGCACAATTGGTGGCTGACTAAATACTTTTTTCCCCCACTGTATTCTCGTAGTGATGTGTATTTGTTAAGTTTTTATATTTAATTGTATACAATTCAGCTCGTTGCTCCTCCTTGTACAATGTTTTTTGAACAATAAAAATTAACTTTGTCATTAAGAGTTGATTTCAGGCAACAGATCGACAGAGCGCGTCCATGTCTGGGGTTAGAGAAAGTGGATGGTAAAACAAGGAGGAAGAGGCCCTGTTCACCCAATAGGAAGCTACAGCAAGCAATTAGCGAGAAGCTTCACAATCTAATTAGCAAGTATCAAAGCTAGTCACACAGATGCTGCACTTTGCTCCAATCAAGTGTGAATACAATGTTTTGTTTTTCTGAGAATTCCCCTTGATTGCCTGGCTCGTTTGACTAAGTAACGCAACGATTGTAGATCCGTAGCACAATTGATTATTTGTTTATGTGAGTTCAATAGAGGAATACAAAGAAATACTTTTATTACTAGTTAACGTAATTAACCGTCCAAACTTTGGTGTAGGAGATTGCCATGATGTTGTGGTGTGTGCTTTTAGCTAACCAGTAAAACAACCATTCCCACTTGTGTTCACCATGCAGCTTTTCCTCTGTTTTCTCATCAACCGGGTATGATGTTAGCTGTGCACATGCTTGTTTTCTTTCAAATACTTCAGCGGTGTTCGATTAAGCTTGCCTGCAGCAAACCACACTGTGACTACAGGCAGGCTCAATCAAATGCCCCAAAGTATTTTGATAGAAAACAAACACTATTTGAACCCAGGTCTGCTTCAGAGTGCTACTTCCCATGACCCACCATGCTGGTTGAAGGACTGCTCAAAGACAGACTTGTAGAGGCTGCGGAAGGAGGCACTGAGGTCCTCGAAGTCGGAGAAGAGGAGCTGCTTGTCCCCCTCGGCCACGTTGTACTGGGGCTGGGGAGGAGGAGGAAGTGGAGGGGGAGGATGCAGCTTTAAACTCAGAGACTGGGAGGAGGGCTCCGAGTGACTACTGACCTACACAGAGAGAGAGAGAGAGAGAGAGAGAGAGAGAGAGAGAGAGAGAGAGAGAGAGAGAGAGAGAGAGAGAGAGAGAGAGAGAGAGAGAGAGAGAGAGAGAGAGAGAGAGAGAGAGAGAGAGAGAGAGAGAGAGAGAGAGAGAGAGAGAGAGAGAGAGAGAGAGAGAGAGAGAGAGAGAGAGAGAGAGAGAGAGAGAGAGAGAGAGAGAGAGAGAGAGAGAGAGAGAGAGAGGGATGGAGAGAGGGATGGAAAGAGAGAGAGAGAGAGAGAGAGAGAGATGGAGAGAGAAAGGGAGAGTATTTTCATTACTTTGGTTAAAAAGACTGGATGCTAACATGAGGTATTCACACTGTGCCTGTTTTGGGCATGGTAATAAACATGTTTTCTATATCTCTGTCTCCTGCTGGTCATTCACCCTTCTAACCGGAGGGTCCAGGCTGATTGAACCTATACTAAACCAGCACCTCTTTCGGAGACCACCACAACCAACCAACATTTGAGTTACGAACATCCTCAAGTTAGGATTCTGCCCTAATTACCTTCTCAACGCCATATACTGAGGGAATAACACATAACACTACACTAGTTTATACTATACAGTCATTATCCTTCTATAAAGTCCATCATATAAAGTATTCATACCCCTTGACTTTTTCCCACATTTTGTTATATTGTTGTATTATACTCAGAATTCAAAATTGATTAAATTGTAATTTTGTATCACCCATGTACAAACAATACCCCATAATGACAAAGTGAAAACATGTTTTTTTTTAAAATTTTAGCAAATGCATTGAAAAACGAAATACAGAAATATTTAATTTACATAAGTATTCACACCCTTGAGTCAATACTTTGTAGAAACACCTTTAGCAGTGATTACAGCTGTGAGTCTTTCTAGGTAAGTCTCTAAGAGCTTTCCACAGCTGGATTGTGAAACATTTGCCCATTATTCTTGTCAAAATTCTTCCAGCTTTGTCAAAATTCTTCAAGCTACACCCGCAATAACATCTGCTAAACACGTGTATGTGACCAATACAATTTGATTTGATTTGAAATTGGTTGTTGATCATTGCTAGACAACCATTTTCAGGTCTTGCAATAGATTTTCAAGAAGATTTAAGTCAAAACTGGAACTCAGCCACTCAGGAACATTCACTGTCTTCTTGGTAAGCAACTCCAGTGTAGGTTATTGTCCTGGTGGAAAGCAGACTGAACCAGGTTTTCCTGTCCGATTTTCCTTGTGCTTAGCTCTATTCCATTCTTTTTTTATCCTGAAAGACTCCCCAGTCCTTAACGATTACAAGCATACCCATAGCATGATGCAGCCACCACTATGCTTGAAAATATGGAGAGTGCTACTCAGTAATGTGTTGCATTGAATTTGCCCCAAACATAAAACTTTGTATTTAGGACAAAAAGTGAATTGTTTTGCCAAATTTTTTGCAGTATTACTTTAGTGCCTTGTTGCAAACAGGATGCATGTTTTGGAATATTTGTATTCTGTACAGGCTTCCTTCTTTTCACTCTGTCAATTAAGTCAGTATTGTGGAGTAACTATAATGTTGTTGATCCATCCTCAATGTTCACCTATCACAGCCATTAAACTCTGTAACTGTTTTAAAGTCACCATTGGCCTCACGGTGAAATCCCTGAGCGGTTTCCTTCCTCTCCGGCAACTGAGTTAAGAAGGACGCCTGTATCTTTGTGTTGACTGGGTGTATTGATACACCATACAAAGTGTAATTAATAACTTCAACTGAGGGACCTTGCAGATAATTGTGTGGGGTACAGAGATGAGGTAGTCATTCAAAAATCATGTTAAACACTATTACCGCACGCAGAGTGAGTCCATGCAACTTATTATATGACTTGTTAAACACATTTCTACTCCTGAACTTATTTAGGCTTGCCATAACAAAGGGGTTGAATACTTATTGACAAGACATTTCAGCTTTTCATTTTTTATTAATTTTGTAGAAATTTTGAAAAATATAATTCCACTTTGACATTATGGGGTATTGTGTGTAGGCCAGTGAGAGAAAATCTAAATGTAATCAATTAAATTCCGTCTGTAACACAACAAAATATGGAAAAAGTCAAGGGGTGTGAATACTTTCTGAAGGCACTGTAAGAATAATATTTTCACCCTCTCTCCATCCTAATTGTGGCTCTGCCATGTGCATTGGCCTCAAATATATAATTAGAAGTCCAATCGGCGTGGCGTCTCCCTGAAGTTGATCCAACTGAAAGCGGCATATCCATCCCCGCCGACGCGGCCTTTCTATCCAGCGATCTCGGCAGTGCTGGCACTTGAGACTTCAGCAGGAGATGCCAGGAGTAATCACCTTCAACGAGGAGGCGTCACCTGGGTGGGCTAACGAAGCAGAACTAACCCTGATCCCACATGACTGGCCGTAAATTAGGTCTGGGGCTCCGCGTTACCCCCGGAACGTGGGATGAGGGGATGGGAGGAAAACAGAGGATGGCCTCCAGAATAGATAGGTTACTTTGATGAAATTCTTTTGACCTTTGTATAATGCAGGTGCGGGGGGGGATGATGATTGATAAACAAAAAGCAAACAGTTGCCTCATCTACCGGTAACAGGTAACTGACAAAATAATGGAAACACTTGAGTAAATGAGGGATACAAGGTATATTGGTCCTTCCACGCAGGTTTGGTTCCTGAGTTATTTAAACAATTAACATCCCATCATGCTTAGGGTCATGTATAAAAATGCTGGGCAGGCCATTATTTTGGCTACCATGGCTATGCCCCCATAGGATGACAATGGACACGAGTGGTCACTGAATGGTTTGATGAGCATGAAAACAATGTAAACCATAGGCCATGGCTGTCTCAGTCACCAGATCTCAACCCAATTGAACACTTATGGGAGATTCTGGAGCGGCGCCTGAGACAGCATTTTCCACCACCATCAACAAAACACCAAATGATGGAATTTCTCGTGGAAGAATGGTTTCGCATCCCTCCAATAGAGTTCCAGACACTTGTAGAATCTATGCCAAGGTGCATTGAAGCTGTTCTGGCTCGTGGTTGTCCAAAACCATATTAAGACACTTTATGTTGGGGTTTCCTTTATTTTAGCAGATACCTGTCTATGTCCATTTGAGGAGTTTCTTCCGATGATACTAAGCATAGAATTCAGTTTGGACCACATTGTCTACTCACAGTCACACAGGCCCATATTGGTTTCCACACTGTGCCCAAATTAGACCTGTAGTACATAGTGGACTAAGTCTTTGGGGTTCTTTGCTTTGGCCGACACTACAGACAATGAGACAGTAGACACTACAACACCACAGGAGTGCCTTGGTTTAAATAAACTGTTTGTGGCAATCCTAGGTGACCGGTAAGGATTAGGTTGAGAAAACCGGTGGTTTCTAGTTTCCACCGGGGAAGAAACCAAATGCCCTGTGATGAACAGTAAGACACAGGCTCTTACAAAGCAAATGTTCAGTTTTGTTTCTACTCTTCCCCTTAATTCCCCAAATAAACAACCTTTTAGGTATGAATTCAACTCTCGCCTCAGTAGTGTGTGCATGCACACCACCCCACTCCAGGTATTTCCACACAGTGTCTGGAACAGGGGTTGTGTGTCAGTAGTGACTGTGTCACACTGCCGTGGCCTCAGACACAAACAATAACACAGCCTCACATGAGCAGCATTGCCGCAATAACCACTGAAGTAGTGAGCCAGTAAACACTGGCTGGGAAAAGTCCACTCTGATCCAAGACTGAAGTCGTGTACAGCAGTAAAGGTCGACCAATAGCAACCATGGCAGATTCCCACTAAGACTTTTAAAGATAAATAAAACAAAATAAATATGATTTTTCAAGCAAAGGTCTTTCAAATCTATATAGGCAGTCTGGGTTAGATGTTCCCTACCTCTACAATTTGACACAACAGTTATTCTGTGTCCCAAATGCCACCCTATTACATATAGTGCACTACTTTTGACCATAGTCATATGGGTCCTGGTTAAGAAGTAGTAGTATAAAGGGAATAAAGCGCCACGTGGGTCACAGTCTTAGTATAGCTTCCTTCTCCTCAAGCCATTGTACAGGAAACATCCTGTTGTGGCAGTGTTGGTGGTGTTATTAAGTGGAGGTGTGTGACGTACCGGCGTGTAGCTGTGCACGCTGCCTACGCTGTTGAGGTTGACAGAGGCCAGGCTCTGGTCAGAGAGGCTGTTGTTGAGGCTGCTCCGGGGGCTGTCGCTGCCTTCCTGCTCCGTCTTGTACAACACTACCTGGAACAAAGATGGTGGACGTTAATATCACCACCTGGAACAAAGATGGCCAATGTTAATTTCATTTGCTGGAACAACGATGGCCAATGTTTATATCACTTGCTGGAATAACAGACCTGCCAACCTTGAAGAAGTTTTACGAGTACCACTTCAGCGCGGCGGGGGCACCCCCAGCGGCGTGTGACACCCACACTGCTCAAATCATAGGCAAATGCACTTTTTTAGCCTAATATTGATGTTGGCAGAAGACTGCCTCAGTAGGAATGGTAGGCTATAGACTGTTATGGTTACTTGGTAATTGGCTGCTCTTCAGTAGCTAACTAGAAATATATTTAAATGTTCAATCAGGGCTCTCCCTAGGATTTTCTGACAAGGTGGTGCTGACGTAGGCCTAAGGTTGGGTAGGGGGAGGTCAGGAGGGGGTCAGTCAACTTCCCCCTTAGGAAGTTGGAGCATTTTGCATTTGAAAAACCTGTAAATGCCATTTCTAGAAACCTAGAGTCTAGAAGGGATACTTCCCAGAGTCAGATGAACTTATGGATACCATTTTATGTCTCTGTGTCCAGTATGAAGGAAGATAGAGGTAGTTTTGCCAGCCAATGCTAACTAGCGTTAGCACAATGACTGGAAGTCTATAGGTATCTGCGAAGTCTATGGGTATCTGCTAGCATGCTATTTCCAGTCATTGCGCTAACGCTAGTTAGCAATTGCGCTAGTTAGCAACTTCCTTCACACTGCATGCAGAGACATGAAAATGGTATCCACGAGTTCATCTGACTCTGGGGAAGTCCCTAAGTATCCATTTAAATTATAGCAAACAACTAAGCTAACTTATGGAATTGTTTTAAGATGGTCATACCATGGATCACTTAGCTATTTGATTTTGAATTTTTGGACCCCTGTAGGTATACTTTGTTTTGTTTTTTAAACAATTAATTGATCAAATATTGAATTTGGCCTTTACTGCTATAGCCCATAGAAATGCATTGAATATCACAATCATAAATGGCAAAACAGACATTCAAAAATGTTATCATAAGGAATAAGGTTTCGAAGTTTCATTCCTATATCTAGAAGATAAAGCTCAGGAATTATATAAAAACAAAACAGACCCCTTTTTTTTGCTGCCACAAAACTACTACCATACTTCCATTAATTGTTTTAACCGGTACCGGGTTACCTTGAGACGAGTTACGTGACACTTGTTTCTGAGTGTCGTAGAACAAATGGAGAACACCATCGTGTATGTGAGAGTATCCCCTTTCCATTGTGGGGTCATATTAGTTTGTAGCCCAAACGGTTTGGGTGCTCCAGACAGAAGTTGGCACATTGGCGGTACAGACTTCAGACGAGTCCCGTGGGGCTTGTGGGGGTCGTAGAACAAAACAGAGAACACTAAAACAGAGAACACCAACGTGTAGGCCAAACAGTTCGGATGCTACAAATGTTTTCGTGAAAAGAGCAATTTTAAGGATGTCTCCTGGTCTGACAAACAACGCTGTAGCTCTGCCACTTTCCACCGCAGATGCGGAAGTCCGACATAGGCGGATGCGGTGGATTGAGACATAACTAGCTTAAACAGACGGATTTTGATGGGGATTCAATCGACCCTAGGGGGTTAATGAACATAGGCCTACTACTCTAAAAGTCGAACAGAACTTTCTGTGAAGGACAGTATTAGCGGAACAGCTCTGTCTGCCATGTCTGTTTCCATCCACGAAGCAACACGTACTGAACTACCGCAACACTGCACGTTTCCTTGCTCGTCAATGCACTCGCGCCTACTACTGTTGCGGAGATCAAAGCATGTGCGGGCAACAAAGTGTTCTCGCTTAGTTGACTAAACGCTGTAGCTAACTACCTTCGTCGTAATGACGCCTTAGCTAAGGAGCTAACTACAAAATAATAGTGGTTATGTGCTTGACTAACACATATAATTTTGGAAAATGTATTTGGCAAACAGTTTGTCCTCCCCTTTCCCTACACTTTTTCCTCACACATCAGTGGTATCAACGGAAAAAGTGGAAAGCTGCCATCCAACTCGAGGGAGGAAAATAGTAGGCTATTACGACTACCGGGGGGCGGGCCGGAGCGGAGAACTAGAGATGTTTTCTCCTCGCCCACAAAGTGCCAACTGAAAACATATTTATGCGTATTTTAGGGTAGTTTTTCATACCAGCGTACGTTGACCTCAAATTGTATGCATGGTATGCAAAATGTGTGCAGGTTGGCAGGTCGGGAATAAAGATGGCCGACATTAATATCACTACCTTGAACAAAGATGGCCAGTGTTACAATATTGCCCCAGAGGGCTTAGGGTTTGCATGTCATTACGTCAGACGACTACCTTGTTAGTCACAGTGTTGATTGCCAGAGTGGGAGAGGCATCTCCGTACATGATACAGTCCATTCGCAGGGACTCCGATTCCAGGCTGTAGGGGGTGGAGGCCTGGAGGATAGGAGAGAAGAGGAGAGGACAGTGATATAAGGGAGAGATGGGAGAGGGCTGTCTCTTGGTCGCTCTCTGCAGAACATTGATGGGATAGATAGCATCTAATCTCAAACTGGTATAGTCTACAGTAAACCATAACATAATGTTAATAATTATTACAGACAGACAAACACTTTTCTTTCACCACTTTCAGTCTACCCTCACTTGCCTGGCTCCCAAAACTGCTTACTGAAAGAGGATTGGTTTGCAACAATGCAAACTTTAATTTATGATAAACTCTAAATGAGGGGAGAGAGTTGCAGGATCCCTAACAGAGGTGTGTGTATATAGAAAGTAGGGAATGGCTTGATTCAAGAGTTGTATGAACATAGGGGCAAGGCAGGAGGAAAGATGAGAAGACAGAAAGAGAGAGAATTAGTACTCCTGTATACCTACAAGAGAGGATGATTGGTGCCTCAGCCCCAACAACTTTTTACTTGCTATTTGACCACTTTATATACCACAGAAGAACAGTTAGATGGTTTAGTCACCTTACATACAAACAATGGCTA